>NW_027664294.1:0-121332 GCF_963455305.1 Plecotus auritus | reverse complement strand
GGTATGTTGACTGGCTACAAACGTCACATCCTGGGACTGATTACAGGATTATCTTTCCTCCAGCCTCGAGTTCTTACATATTGAGAAATGACATTGAGGTGAACACTTTATAGAGACCAGGGGAATCCACAAAACCATTAAATTGTTTTCTCTGCCATTGACTACAGATACAGGAAACAGTTTTGGAGGACTGAGAATGTCTGTACACAAAGGTCACACAAGCCACAGGCCCAGGAACATTTGTGGATTTACATACAATAGAGACACTTTCCATCTAATTTACTGCAGTCTCTCCCATCACTGTGAATACAGTGTTTCTGTCTCAATAGTAGGTTAACCTCAGAGTCTTACAACAAATGTCACAAGACTATGAATTTCGTACTTCATGGCACATGGCTCCTTTGCAGTACATGGGGAGAAGTTCCCCTAAACAGTGCTGAGAGTTATGTAACACATACTGTGAACAGAGAACATAATTCCTATTGTGAACAGAAGGACAGCAAAATCCTCCTCATCTGGGTGACCACTGACCTCACCAATAACCAAGGTACTGGGATGTAAATTAAAACTATGAAGTCATGCAGTCTTCCTTACAAGGCCTTGGCAGCAATGCAAAATAAGCAGGTTGTGGACAAAGAGTGATTTTCTGCCATCATGCTCTCCCTTCCGAAGCACTGAAGGTTTGACGTCACCACAATATCTGTTCGTATTTACATGCTGACAGATCACAACAGTGCTTTCAAATCACGGCAGGCAGTGAATAGAACCAACACAATGAAAGTACAACAGGAAAAACACCTTTGTCATAATAGCATAAATCAGAGCCAGTGGATTTCAAATTGGTGAACTAGAACCTAAGCAAATCATCACAGCATAATGTGAGAGCCACCTTAAAGAGGTACGACACTTCTTTGCTGCAGATGGGTATTCTGGACAAACCTTGAGTCAGGCACGTTGCCTATTCAGATATAAAAAGATCCTGCAAAGCGTTCAGAGTATTTAGAATTTATTCAAGCACAAGAGAGAATGTGGGGTTTGTAACTGATACACATTGTTCAGGTGAGCCAGGTGGTTGAAGGGAAAACACTTCAGCCACAATCACTCACAGTGACATTAATTGGATAGTAGGCCTGGGCAGGATAGCAGTAAAAGCAGCTCCTTCAAACCTAACTTATACCTGCAACCTATGAGGAATCTAGCAGAGTGTATGTCCTGATAAAAAGGGATTATATTAAGGTAAATGTGTAAGATGGGGTCTCCTTCAGTGTTGCTATTCTGAGTAAGAAAATGAAACATTCCCTTACATTTAAGGCTTTTCCCCAGTGTGAAATCTCAATGTCTTATAAGGTTACATTTTTGGCTAAAAGATTTCCCAAAATCTGGACACTCATAAGGCTTTCCCCCAGTGTGAACTCTCTTATGGGAAAGGAAATGATTATTTTCCTAAAAGACTTCCCACAATCACTACACTTATAAGGTTTTTCTCCAGTGTGAAGTCTCAGGTGTCTCATAAGGTTACATTTTCTGGTAAAAGTTTTCCCACAATCGGTACACTTATAAGGTTTTTCTCCAGAGTGAATTCTCTGATATTGAATGAGGTTAGAACTCTCACTGAAAGACCTCCCACAATCTGTACACACATACGGCTTTTCTCCAGTGTGAACTCGCTGGTGTTTATTGACATCAGACTTTTGACTGAAAGTTTTCCCACATTCTCTTCACTCATACTGCTTTTCTCCAGTGTGAATTCTCTTATTTTGAATGAGGTTAAAGATTTGTCTAAAAACTTTACTACATTTGCCACACTCATAAATCAGTTCTCCAGAACAGACACCCTGAGATGCAACAACTTTCTGGTTGTGGCTGACAGCTTTTTCACATTTATCCATTGGTGATGACTTTTTGCACTAAGGAATTCTTGTGAAACCTCACTGCCACAGTGTGGCTCCTCAGTGTTGAGAGTGGTCTGATGCAGGAGAAGCTCTGAGGGAGCTTGGGAGTCATCCCCAACCTCCCTGCTGTTTGAAGGCACCTCTGATAAGTAGAAGCTGCACCTGGCTGCAAATGAGGCCTTGTACATAGCTTCTTTCCAGGAGGTCTCTCCGCTGGCATCCCTCTGTTGCTGGTGAGGGTTTGCTCTGAAACAGAAGTTTCTCACACATGGGTCACTGAAGAAGCCTTTGTGCTCAAAGTACTCTGCTTGTGACTCAGTAAGGTGCAAAACATCTTTTAACACTGAGAAACACCACTTACACAGATGGGATTTCTGAGTTGCTAGAGCTCTACTGGAAAATCTGACCTGTGACTCTTCTTGTAAAGATACATTCTGATCAGAACAGGACTCATCATCATCATTTTTATGCCAACAACCTGAAAACAGAAAGAAAAGGGGAGGAAATGAATGTTGACTGTGGTGA
Organism: Plecotus auritus; assembly: GCF_963455305.1. NCBI lineage: Eukaryota > Metazoa > Chordata > Mammalia > Chiroptera > Vespertilionidae > Plecotus > Plecotus auritus. The sequence continues at coordinate 118,915 of NW_027664294.1, read as the reverse complement.
CAGGAGGAAGTTCCATTACAAACTGTGTAGCCCATGACACCTTGGCTCCATGGAATTTTCTGAAAAGAAGAGATGTACAAGAAGGATTATAAGAGGCTTCTGTGAAGTTCTGAGCATCAGAAGATCATAAAGGAAGGAAGACTACACCAGGAATATGACACAAAGATGGCAAGCACCACATGGAAGTGAAGTAAGACATCCAGTACTTCCTTAGGCTAACAGTGTTCAGTAGGGCTTGTCTGCGGATAACATAGGCAAGTTCTGCAGAATTTTGCTTATGTCTTATTCCAAGAAAAATTCCATAAACAAGTAGCTGCTGTTTGAAGCCTACCGTAGCATGTATATGCACCTTATAACACATGTTCAGGTCAATGTTGAAGAATAATGCAGAGGCATCAGTGCAGAGGAACAGGTGATGTAAAAATGCCACAAATGTGAACAGAGCCAAAAGCTAGTAAGTCACAGGTGAAATGACAAGTCAGAAGGTGTAAAGTAGTTAAAAGGAAAGGTAAAAAGGAGATGTAGGCAGTGGCACCTGCATCTGCACACTGATGGAATCAAGCCGATTCCTGGTATAATTGGAGCACAGCCCTTGTGTCATATATTCTGTTAGTTGCCAGTCAGCTGGGCCAGGCCTCCCTCAGACCATCCTGCATGTTCACCCTGTGAAAAAAACTATGGTTCCCCTCACCACCTTCTCTACAAATACATAAAACCTAAATATTCCAAGAGTTAATGAAAGATGACAGAGGTGACCAGCCAGCCCTGGTCCAGAGCAATTCCACTTGCAAAGGTAATAGTACAAACACCAATTGAAGGAGGGTCTTTCAAGAACAGCCCATGGTTCATGAAAGTAAAGACTATAACCTGGCACAGGCAGTCACCAAGGACCTTTATCTAGAGGAAGGGTGCAGAAGTGGAAGCCATGGATCTAGATACAGTCACCCTCCCAGGGAGAGGTGAGCAGCAAGTGGGACTATTAACCTGTCTGTAAGACTCCTGGATCCCAGACACATCATCCACTTTTTGAGAAAAATAGTGTTAAAGAAGTTTGTGGAGTCTATTTCTCAGGGCTCTCCACACAGCTCAGCACTAGCATCCATAGCATGACAGTGAGGACAATCTGCAGAGCCTATGGTCTGGCTGTAGGAGAGATAATGCTACAGGTGGAGAATAAAGGAAGAGAGGACATCACCTCAGTCTATTAGGAGAGATGTGAAGGTCTTACCTACAGATGACACAAGTGCAAAAACTTCCAGCATCACATCACAGTACCGAAGTCTCTGAGCCTCATCAAGGATCCCCCACTCCTCCAGAGAGAAGGCAATGGCCACATCCTCAAAGTTCATATCCTGTCATAATGGGACAGTTCAGTCCATTATCAGCTTCTCTCACCGGATTTTACATTCATCATACACCCCAAATTCCATATCCATCTGCTCCTTGGACTTCTGAATACAGAGAAGATATCAGGCCTTTGTTTCATCAAAGTCACTCTCTCCTTATATTCCTACTGATGCTGTGTCTTCCCACAACAAGGGCAGTGAGCATACAGATGATACCTGTGCTCTAGGACTCACATGTAGGCCACACTACCCCTTGTCAATACAGTGGGTGCCATGAACATAGGGTACAGAGAGAAGTTGTCCATAATGAGAGTGTGAGTGATTTGACACTGCTCTTGTCAGGCGATAACCTGGTTTTCCCCAGAATTCTCATTTCAAGACCCTGAAATTTTTGGCATCACTCTTTACCCTTTTGACCGCAATCCTATGGTGCTGAGGCCATCACTTTGCACTGCTTCCTTCACATAAATCTTTGCACCACACTTCTCTCACATAGCTTCATTCCCAGAGGCATCATGGCAAAGATAACACAAGTATATCGTGACTTGGACAGTTTTTCTTAATCAACTTTATTTCCAATACTCCGTTCACCATTTCTATAATGTATTTCTCTCTTACACTTCAGCCTTCGCAAAGCCAGCTGAGATGACAATGATGTATGCTATCTCATTCCTATGGATCACTGTAACAGCACTCCTCAACAAAAGGCAGGTGTGCACATATATTTCACCTAATCTCTGGACCAAGAATGTGCCAGTACAACAGATGCTCTTTTCAGGAATTAATCTGAAATTCACCATTTCATATTATCCAGACATCGACAGAAATTAACTCCACCTTCATTCCCTCTTATGTCAATGTCAGGACCCTCAACCATGAGTGCACATACCCTCTCCAAGGGCACATCACTCTTTCTCCCACACCTCTCACACACCAGCACTCCCACTGTCCCAGCCCCCAGAATCATCTCCATGACTTCCTACTCATTACTCAGCATGTGCGGTTTTGTGAATGCCTGGAAAATTCAAACTGAATTAAGTTCTATACCAACTGTCATAGTCCACACTCATTGGGGCAGCCTGGAGTCCTTCTATGATGGCCTCCTCCCTGATAGTTGTTTCCTTCAACCTCACCTATTGAGAATCTCAGATAGCCAGAGCCCACCTCTTCTGGTACTGCACTTGATGTCCCTTCACCTGTCACAGCCTTACTCACTCAAGTCCCATGGCCTATGGTCCTCTATCCCAGGTCCAATGTGTCTCACATATAACCACTCATGCCCTTATGTAAATCAATCAGACTAATGACCACACTACAAGCCACACCAAGGCTCTCAACACAATCCTGGTGTGTGATTAACAAGTAAATATGCAACAGCTGCAGTCTCATCTTGTTTTAATTGCTCTTTGGTCTCCAATTAAACAGAAAAAAAGTTTAAAAACAAAGATGATCTACAACTCTACCCTGGTCATTACACTCCCGACTACCTTTTAAAGAAGTTTTCAACCTGAACTTGTCCTCAGAGTTCCAGATGCTCATGAACTGCTCTCTGAAATATCGCACACCATAACAGATTAAAATATAAAAGTTTGGTATCCCCAGTGAACATTATACGTCTACTATGAATATCTGCATCTCAGTTGATGGTGCTTCCATACCTCCAGCTACCAAATGCAGACCTCTAAGTCATCCCTCGCTCTTACCTCTCTCCATTTCAACCTCAAAATTCAAAAATCCCTGTGGCCAAACCTAAAACACTGATCCAGAATCCAACTGCTTATTTCACCTCCACAGTCAGCATCATGGGCCACTTACCATCACGCTCACCAAAACTACCATAGCAGTTTCCATCTTAGATTTTCTACCACCTCCCGCACACTCATATGGTTTGTTATGCTTCAGCCACAGAAAGTCTAATAAGATCTGGGTTGGATGAACTGCCTCTGCTGCTCCAAATATTCCATTGCTTCTTTCACCCGCAAAACAGACTCAAATGGTATCACAAAGCTCCTCTAGACCTCACTCCTGTCCTACTTCACCAGTTCCCATTTTAAGAAATGGACACAATGGAGAGGGAGAAAAATGGCGGCGGAATAGACAGACGTGTTCCGAGCCTTGTCCCGGAGCAGAAAGAAAGAACAGCTGAGGGTCGCACTAGGAGTGTTTGTTGGCAAGTTGGGGGACAGCTGAACTCCAGAAGAAGGTGGGAGACTGCTAGACGGGGTTCCCCTGCCCTGGCAGCTCCCACTGTGGCTGGGTCCCCTCCCGGAGCTGTGGGCTTGGACGCGGAGTCGCCGCCATCTGGAACCGGAAAGTGGAGCTTATGGGAAGCCTGAGAATCCACAACTGCGGCACCCACGGAACAGCTGCGAGCCCCAGAACAACGCTCCACAATTGGCGCAAACACACGGGTTCAGAGGAGCTCTACACTCCACTACGGAAAGGTCAGATTTCGCCTAGGATAAGGTGAGGTCTCTGGTCCCAGCGCGAGAGAGGAACGCGCGTTTTGCGGGAGCTGGAGGATCAGGGAAGTCTGTGCCTAGAAAAATCGGTGGCTGCTGGGGCTGGTGTGATCTGTGAATGTGGAAGGGGGTCCTCAGAGCTGCTAACAGAAGGGCTCTCTAAAAAGCAACCCATTTTGATCTGTAGTGCAGGGACACCCTAAGAATTTCAGGGGTGTGCTAGACTTACACGCAGCCACGGAGTGCGCACACTTGGGCTTTTTCCTCTTGAAATTCTTGCTTCTGATTACTAAGCCCAATTCATAGGTTCACCCAGTTGGGGACACCCTGGGAGACTGCAGGGGAAAGTTGTTTTTCTGGAACCTGGGGATCGGAGCGGGGAGTGACCATCGGAGAGCCAGCTCTGAGGCAGCCCACTCCCACAAACCGGTAGTGAGTGCCACAGGGAAAGAAGGCTCTAACACTGCCTAGAGAGGCCATAGATAAACCCGGAAGTCAATCCAGAAACACTGCCACCCAGGGGCTGAATCACAAATTGACTCTTGTGTAATCAAAAATAAAAGAATACGAATTAAGACACACCGCCTGCTTAAAATCAGGACTGGCTTACATCACTAAAGAGCAGTGGAACGCAGGGAACTGCAATACTGTCCGGACTGAGAAACAGGCATGCCAAACAGAACAACAGAGGAAGTGAATGACCTTCACTATTCCACATTTTATTTTTATTTTTTTATTTTTTTTATTTTCATTTTTTGCATCTTTTACTCAAGAAACTAATTTTTTTCCTCACTTGATTTTACCTTTTTATTTATTACATTTTTATTTTCAATCCGTATTATTACTACTGCTATTTTATCTTTTTTTTTTAAGTGTCATTTTATTTTCTCTTCATTTTGTTTTGGGATTAATGTTCTACATTCTATTTTTATCTTTCCTTTAGCATCATTTTACTCTATCTCAAATCTACCTTTATGCCATCACTCTCTTCCTCACTTTTCCCTTTTCAGTGTCCTGTTTATCTTACCCCTTTCCTGCTTTAGATTTTCCCTATTCTTTCTGTTTACCCCCTTTTAAAATTTCACCCTACTTATATATCTAATCTCCAATCCCCTGCTCCAAGTCCATACACACCTCTCTCTTCGCTGTCTTAACTATCCAAAAAATTGTTTTTCTCTCTGTCCTTTTGTTGTTGTTCGCTTGAATGTAGATTATATCGAATTTTTATGCTTTTTTTGTGAGATTGTTTTGCTTATTCTTCTTTTGTTTATTTTTTTGTTTGTTTAGTGCTTCTGTTTTCCCTTGCCTCACTCAATATTAGTTGGTGTTGTAGTTTGTATTAATCCCCAGGTACTTTTTGCTGGCATTTGCTGGGATAAGTGATTGTTCTATTGGAGTTTTATCCCCAATATATATAGTCTGTTTCCCTTTCTCTCTTAGTCTCTTTCTTGTCTCTCTTACTTTTTTTTCTTCTTTTTTTCCCTTTTCCCAATTTCATTTTGACACCCCCCTTTTTTTTCTTCTTCTTTCTTTCTTTTTCCTCTTCTTCTTTCTCTACTATCCCCTAATTTGCCTTTCTCTGGTGGTCATCTTTATTGGAGGTTATTAATATCGTGAATACATTTCTGTTCAGTGTTGTACCTGGTAGTGCTGTATTTTGTGCCTTTAAATCGACGCAGGAGAGAGAGAACTACATAACCAGACACCCAGAGAAGAGAGACCATGGGGAGACAAAGACACAGCCCGCATATGAAAGAAAAGCAGGCATCACCAGAAAAGGAAGTAAATGAAATGGAGGCAAGCAACCTTCCAGAAAAAGAATTCAGAGAAATGGTCATAAGGTGGCTGAAAAGAATGGAAGACAAATTCGACAATATGAGCAAGAACCAAGAGGAAATGAAGAAGAACCAAGAAGAAATGAAAAATGACATCGCTGCTGTAAAGAACTCAATAGAAAGCATCAAGAGTAGACTAGAAGAAGCAGAGGACCGCATCAGTGAGCTAGAAGACAAGATGGGAAAAAATACCCAAGTAGAGCAACTTCTAGAAAAAAAAATTAAAAGGCAGGAGGAGATCCTAAGGGAACTTTGGGACAACACGAAACAAAACAACATCCGCATAATAGGGGTTCCAGAAGGAAAGGAAGCTGAGCAAGGAATAGAAAACCTATTTGAAAAAATAATGACAGAAAATTTCCCTGATATAGAGAAGAAAAAACCCACACAAATCCAAGAAGCTCACAGAGTCCCAAGCAAAATGAACCCCAAAAGACCGACGCCAAGGCACATTATAATTAAATTGGCAAACACCAACGACAAAGTAAGAATCTTAAAAGCGGCCAGAGAGAGACAGAAAGTTACATACAAAGGAACCCCCATCAGACTAGCAACTGATTTCTCAACAGAAACTCATCAGGCCAGAAGGGAATGGAATGAAATATACAAAGTCATGCAAAGGAAGGGTCTGAATCCAAGAATACTGTACCCAGCAAGGCTGTCAATCAAAATTGAAGGTGAAATCAGGAGCTTCACAGACAAAAAATGACTAACGGAATTTATTACCACCAAACCAGCAATGCAAGAAATGCTAAAGGGTCTGCTGTAAAAAAAAAAAAAAAGAAATAGGAAGTGAAGAAGGAACACAGGTGTAAAGAATAGGAATGGTGACAAATAAGTACCTATCACTAATAACTTTAAATGTAAATGGATTAAATGCCCCAATCAAAAGACATAGGGTAATGGATTGGATAAGAAAACATGACCCATATATCTGCTGTCTACAAGAAACCCACCTCAGAAAAAAAGACGCACACAGACTGAGGGTGAAGGGATGGAAAAAGGTTTTCCAGGCAAATGGAACTGAAAAAAAAAAGCTGGGGTAGCAATACTTATTTCTGACAAATTAGATCTCAAACTGAAGGACATAACAAGAGATAAGGAAGGCCACTTCATAATACTAAAGGGAGCAATCCAACAATAAGAAATAACTCTGGTAAACATATATGCACCCAATACAGGAGCACCCAAATACATAAAAAAACTCCTGGAGGATATCAAGGGAGAGATTGACAGCAATACAATCATAGTAGGAGACTTTAATACCCCACTATCACCATTGGACAAATCCTCTAAACAAAAAATCAGCAAAGAAACATCAATCCTAAATGACTCACTAGACCAGATGGAATTAATTGACATCTTCAGAACATTTCACCCCAAAGCCACAGAATATACATTCTTCTCAAGTGCACATGGGTCATTTTCAAAGATAGACCATATGTTGGGACATAGGCAAAGTCTCTTCAAATTCAAGAAGATAGAAATCATATCAAGCATCTTCTCAGACCACAGTGGCATAAAACTGGAAATCAACTACAATAAAAACAACCCAAAGAAATCAAACACATGGAGACTAAACAGCATGCTATTAAACCATGACTGGGTTACCAGAGAGATCAAAGAAGAAATAAAAAACATCATGACAACAAATGACAATGAAAACACTACAATCCAAAATCTATGGGACACAGTGAAAGCAGTCTTGAGAGGGAAGTTCATAGCTCTACAAGCCTACTGCAAAAAACAAGAAACAGGGGTAATAAATTACCTATCCCAACAACTCAAAGAGTTAGAAAAAGAGCAACAAGAAAAGCCCAGTGTAAGCAGAAGGAAGGAAATAATAAAGATCAGAGCACAGATAAACGACATAGAGACCAAAGAAATAATACAAAAGATCAACAAAACCAAGAGCTGGTTCTTTGAAAGGATAAACAAGATTGATGAACCTCTAGCCAGGCTCACCAAGAAGCAAAGAGAGAGGACCCAAATAAACAAAATCAGAAATGAAAGAGGTGAAATAACAACAGATCCCGCCGAAATACAAAGGATTGTTAAAAAATACTACGAACAACTCTATTCCAACAAACTGGACAACCTGGAGGAAATGGACATATTCCTAGAAAAATATAACCTTCCAAAACTCAATCAGGAAGAATCTAAACAGCTCAATATGCCAGTAACTATGGAAGAAATTGAAGCAGTCATCAAAGAGCTTCCGGCAAACAAAAGCCCGGGGCCAGACGGCTTCACAGGAGAGTTTTACCAAACATTCAAGGAAGAACTAAAACCTATCCTCCTCAGACTATTCCAAAAAATTCAAGAGGAAGGAACACTTCCAAGCTCCTTCTATGAAGCCAGCATCACCCTAATACCAAAACCAGATAAAGACAACACAATGAAAGAGAATTACAGGCCAATATCCCTCATGAATGTAGATGCCAAAATCCTCAACAAAATTCTAGCAAATCGGATCCAGCAGTACATCAGAAAGATCATACACCATGACCAAGTAGGGTTTATCCCAGGAATGCAAGGATGGTTCAATATCCGCAAATCAATAAATGTGATACATCACATAAACAAATTGAAAGATAAAAATCACATAGTCATATCAATTGATGCAGAAAAAGCATTTGACAAAATCCAACACCCTTTCTTGATAAAAACTCTCAACAAGGTGGGAATAGAAGGATCATACCTCAACATAATAAAAGCTATATATGATAAACCCACAGCTAACATCATACTCAATGGGCAAAAACTAAAACCATTTCCCCTAAGAACAGGAACAAGACAAGGATGCCCACTCTCACCACTCCTGTTTGACATAGTACTGGAAGTATTAGCCATTGCAATTAGACAAGAAGAAGAAATAAAAGGCATCCAAATTGGAAAAGAAGAAGTAAAGCTGTCCTTATTTGCAGATGACATGATATTGTACATAAAAAACCCGAAAGACTCTATCAAAAAACTAACAGACTTAATAAATGAATTCGGCAAGGTAGCAGGATACAAAATTAACGCCAAGAAATCTATGGCATTTCTATACACCAACAGTGAACTTACAGAAAGAGAGACTAAAAAAGCAATCCCATTTTCCATCGCACCAAAAAAATTAAGATACTTAGGAATAAACCTAACCAAGGAGGTAAAAGACCTATATGCGGAAAACTACAGGACACTGAAAAAAGAGATAGAGGAAGATGTAAACAGATGGAAGAACATACCATGTTCATGGATTGGTAGAATCAACATCATCAAAATGTCCATACTACCCAAAGCAATCTATAGATTCAATGCACTCCCCATTAAAATACCAACAGCATATTTCACAGACCTAGAAAGAACTCTCCAAAAATTCATCTGGAATAAAAAAAGACCCCGAATAGCCACAGCAATCCTGAGAAAGAAGAATAAAGTAGGAGGGATCTCAATACCAGATTTCAAGCTGTATTACAAAGCCACTGTCCTCAAAACAGCCTGGTACTGGCACAAGAACAGACATATAGATCAATGGAATAGAATAGAGAATCCAGATATCGACCCAAACCAATATGCACAATTAATATTTGACAAAGGAGGCATGAGCATACAATGGAGTCAAGACAGTCTCTTCAATAAATGGTGTTGGGAAAATTGGACAGATACATGCAAAAAAATGAAACTAGATCACCAACTTACACCATACACAAAAATAAACTCAAAATGGATACAGGACTTAAATATAAGACGGGAAACCATAAAAATACTAGAGGAATCCACAGGCAGCAAAATCTCAGACATATGCCAAAAGAACTTTTTCAGTGATACTGCCCCTAGGGCAATGGAAGCCAAAGAGAAAATAAACAAATGGGACTACATCAAAATAAAAAGCTTTTGCACAGCAAAAGTAACCATCAACAAAACAACAAGAAACCCCACTGTATGGGAGAACATATTTGCAAATGGTATCACTGATAAAGGTTTAATTTCCAACATCTACAGGCAGCTTATACAACTTAATAAAAGGAAGATAAATGATCCAATAAAAAAATGGGCAACGGGCCTAAATAGAATCTTTTCGAAAGAAGACAGAAGGAAGGCCAAGAGACACATGAAAACATGCTCAAAGTCACTAATTATCCGAGAGATGCAAATCAAAACGACAATGCGATACCATCTCACACCTGTCAGAATGGCTATCATCAACAAATCAACAAATGACAAGTGTTGGCGAGGATGCGGAGAAAAAGGAACCCTCGTGCACTGCTGGTGGGAATGCAGACTGGTGCAGCCACTGTGGAGAACAGTATGGAGTTTCCTCAAAAAACTGAAAATGGAACTCCCATTTGACCCAGTAATCCCACTCCTAGGAATATATCCTAAGAAACCAGAAACACCAATCAGAAAGGATATATGCACCCCTATGTTCATAGCAGCACAATTTACAATAGCTAAGATTTGGAAACAGCCTAGGTGCCCGTCAGCAGATGACTGGATCAGAAAACTATGGTACATCTACACAATGGAATACTATGCTGCCATAAAAAAGAAGGAATTACTACCATTTGTAGACACCTGGATGGAATTAGAGAACATTATGCTAAGTGAAATAAGCCAGTCAATGAAAGAAAAATAGCACATGATCTCACTCATTTAGGGATAATGAAAAACATTATAAACTGATGAACCAAAAGATAGTTACAGAGGCAGTAAAGCATCAAACAGAGTGTCTAATTACAGCGGTAGGGTTAGGGAGAGGTGGGGGAAATAAGAGATCAACTGAAGGACTTGTATGCATGCATATAAGAGTAGCCAACGGATGCAGAACATTGGGGGGGTGAAGGCAGGTATGGGAGTGGGGTGGGGTGGGGGGCAATGGTAAGATATGTACACATATAATACCTTAATAAAAATTTGAAAAAAAAAAAGAAATGGACACAATGAAAGTAAAACTCCCGGCTGGTGTGGCTCAGTGGATAAAGTGCCAGCTTGAGAACTGAAGGACCCCGGGTTCAGTTCTGGTCAGGGGCACAAACCAGGGTTGCGGGCTCCATCCCCATTTGGGGGCATGCAGGAGGCAGCCCATCAATGATTCTCTCTGATCATTTATGTTTCTATCTCTCTCATTCTCCCTTCATGTATGAAATCAATAAAAAACATATTTTTTTAAAAAAGGACAAGAGTTGGTTCCTGAATGAGCTCAGTGTTGACTCTAAATCTTTACACATATAGGAACCTATGCCTGGAAGGACTTCTCACATCCGGTCCCACTGTTTGCCAAAAACAGGGAACACTTCATACAACCCTAGACATGTACTTAGAATTCTGTCTCATCAAGGTCCCCAGATACAAGGGCTAGAGGAGGGGACAATCCCAGGATACCACTATCTCAGAAGTCATAAGAGTGTGAGGCTGATATCAGTTACAAAATAGCACTCTTAAACCACTCTGCATTTGCAGGAATCTGTGGTAAGAGAAAGATCTGTTGAGACCCTGGCCACCACCACCAGGATCCATGGGCTCAGACTGCTCAGTACTCTTTTTCAGCCAATGGGGCCACGTGTCCTGGAGATGACCACATTACCTCAAGTCTCATTCCTCAGTGCACACTCTTGGCAGTTACCTTATCTTTTACATGACTTCTGCTTCCTGTCCATAACTGCTATCATCTCTCTTCTAGTCTGTTCTTCTGAGCTGCTTTGGGAAAAGTTTAAAAAACTACCTCACACAATGACCCTCTTTTGGTCAGGACCATCCATGTCCTGTTTCCTGAGAATAAACGTAAAACTCCTCATGGAAAACTGCTTCCTCTTCTTTGTTGCCTTTAGACACAAATCAAAACCTGTGTTTTCCAATCCTCCTGGTTCAGTGACACCATCACAGCCTTACTTGGAGGTATTGCATCCTGTTAACCTCTTTCCCCCATCACACCTGGGGTCCCCAGACTCTCCGACCCAGGGGGAGATCTCTGAGAGACGTTCCTCAGCCCCGGGACTGGTAGAGGTCAGAGACCCCGCCTGCTAAATTTCCTGATTGACTCTGATCGGAGCCGCCTGGATCTGGTTCTTACCAGTAAGAAACGTATTTCTAGTTCTGTGGGAGCCCATCTGGGTTCTCTGGAAGGCTGGACGCAGCGCTACTTCCGAGACCAGATCCCGGTGCACAACGGTGCCCGGTGATCCTCAGTTGGTTGTCATTGTCTTTGTTATTCTGTGTTATTGTGGTCTGATTGTCTCTATCATTAGAATGGGTCAGTCTGCTTCATGTTCTGTCTGTACTACCCTGCAATGGTTTTTGAAAAATTTTCAGGAATTCAAGCGGCGAGCGGATGACTCCGGAGCCTCCGTTAACGCTTTTGAGTTACAGAAATGTTGTCAAAACTCAGACTGTCTGGTGTATAAATGTACGTGTGAGACTATGTGTGAAAGACAGTGGAAACCCTGCTTTAGGGGGAAGACAGTAGAGAACTTTTAATTGCTTTTCCTTGGTTTATAATTTTGCTGTGTTAACTTAAAATTTTGGAATTCCAGAGTTAATTTAAGGGTATAAAATTTGTGAAGGTTGCCAACCCAGAGAAATTTAAACAAAGGCTTATTGGGTTAAGATTAGTCATATTAACTGTTTTGTAGGCTGCCTTTCTCAGCCCTGCTAGCAGAGAATCATGTGGTCCCAAGAACTGCGACCTGCCTACCCTTCCTGATAGATTTACAGTGGGTCTCTGGGGGAGGAAGAGAGCCGAAAACTGCTCCGGAGCAGGTGTGAGAAAGGGTAGAGGTGGTGGAATTCACTCTCAGCCTGCTGGGATAGAGAAGCCCTAGGCTGGGGTACGGGGATGGTTGGAGATATCAGGAGTGGTGAAGGAGGAGGAGGATTTGAGATACTCTGGGGCAGTGGTCGGCAAACTCATTAGTCAACAGAGCCAAATATCAACAGTACAACAATTGAAATTTCTTTTCAGAGCCCAATTTTTTGAACTTAAACTTCTTCTAATGCCACTTCTTCAAAATAGAGTCGCCCAGGCCGTGGTATTTTGTGGAAGAGCCACCCTCAAGGGGCCAAAGAGCTGCATGTGGCTCGCGAGCCGCAGCTTGCCGACCACTGACTTAGAGGATGAGAGGGTGTGCTTACAGTGCTATGGCAGATTGCTCTGTGCTGCATCCACCAGTCTGTGTTGCCGTGTATCAATACTGTACACTCAGACTGGTTTTTAAAATGTACGCCCAGTGGGCGTGTGCATCCTACCATGGGTATGTTGATGCCTTGATTCTAAAAGTACTGACTCTTTCAGCATAAACACTTCAGCTTGTTGAAAAGAAGGATCCCTGAGAGTAACTTGCTGCCATAATTGACGTTTGCAATGACGTTTGGTCTGTGTCATTTGCAATTGGTGTTTGCAATGACATTTGGTCTGTGTCATTTGTGCAGGTCAGAGCTCCCTTTCTGGAGGCCGCAGTGAGGAAGTTTGATGACGTCTATAAAAAGGAAAGCAAGGGCAAAGGGTGTGACAACCTATTCACCATCATTTCCCATTTGTATGACTTCTATGTGGTACAGTGTCTCCTCATATTCAACATTTTGGAAAAACTTACTGGAAATTTCGCAGAGAAAGATATGGAACGGATCCTATTAATGCTGAGAAATGTGGGCTTTTCACTGAGCAAAGATGATGTTTTGTCACTGGAAGTGATCACAGAGCCCCAGGCCAAAGCCAGCGGGGCAGGCGGCAAGTTCCAGGACAAGACCAGGTACGACGAGTTACTCGACCTGCCTCCTAAGTGCCTAAATCCTCAGAAGCTGATCAGCACATAGAAATAAGTGGGGTAAATGCTGTTTCATTTCCTAGTAATATGTTTCCTTTTGCTTCTGTGATTTGATTTTTTAATCTTTAAAACTAGAGGCCCGAAGCACGGATTTGGCTCCCCGACATCCTCTGAGGGATCCCAGATTGCGAGAGGGCACAGACCAGGCAGAGGGACCCCACTGGTGCATGATCGGGGCCAGGGAGGGACCGTGGAAGGCGTCCAGGGCGTGTCTTGCCCATCTCACCCAGTCCCGATCAGCCGGACCCCAGAAGCAAGCTAATTTACCAGTCAGAGCGTCTGCCCCCTGGTGGTCAGTGTGCATCATAGTGACTGGTCGAATGGTTGAACAGGGACAATGAGCATAGTAGGCTTTTATAAGTATAGGTCAGTGGGCCAGTTCATGGGATGCGTGTACTGGTGGGGGTGTGGCCTGCAGGGATCGGCCTGCTGTGGAGGCGCTGCTCATCCTGGTCAGCCTGGCAGCGCTCCCACTCTGGGAGCACACAGACCACTAGGGGACAGCTCCTACATTGAGCGTCTGCCCCCTGGTGGTCATGAGCTTCCCAGCGACTGGTCGACTGGTCGTCATTCTGGTTGTTCTGGATGTTCCACCGTTCAGTCGCTGGGCTTTTACTATAAAGGGTGTGAACAAGCCGTGTTTCATTACTAAGAACTAGGATGTTTTGTGAGTTTAAGAATTGATTTATTTAACACTCATATGTTCAGAAATGTTTTCTGAGAAAGACCATGTGGTTCAGGGCTCAGATATCAGCTCACCTGGACTTTGGCTCAGCCACTGGACAGCAAGGTGACCTGAGTCTTCCAAGCCTCAGTTTCCCCTTCTAGAAAGCAGGGTTCGGCATGGCTCTGTCCTCGTTTCCTTTTCTGCAGATAAGATATAGGGGAGTGTGGGAAGCCCCTAGGGATGTGTGAGGAGCAGGAAGAGCGTTTGTGTGGGGCCCACAAAGGGAGCAGGGAAGAGGCCATTGCAAGGGTTGCTTTTATCCTGGAGTCACCTGAAGGGTTCTGAGTGGGAAAATGGCACGGGAAGTCTTCGTGCTAATGGTCCCTTTGGCTACAATGTAGAAGGTGGAGGTGGTCAGGCAGGTATCCCCCTCTTCAGGCGTCGGAGATGGTGGTGGGAGGATTAGATCAGTCGCAGTGGGTGTGAGTGTGAGAGTGAGGACTGTCCCGGTAGGGTATGGGTGGGAGGGAAGGCCAGGGTCAGCCCATGTTCTCAGCTTGGGCCTTCAGTGGACAGCAGTACATGCAGGAGACCCAGACTCAAAAGCGATGATGGGCTCTTTCCTGAAATTCTGTAATATTCACTGGGAGGAGTTATGGTCTGTGCCCTCTGAGGAGGTCCTGAGGCCCTGAAGTGGGAAGCCCCAGGGTTACAATCACTGACATTCAGACTTTTGAGAAGAAGAACGGGAGGAAGGTCACTAGAGACATGCCATAGGGTTCCAGAGGAGAAGTTCCCCCTGTATTGAATGCCCAGAGGTCAGGTTAGGGGCAGGAATAGAATATTGGGGACTAGCTGCAATAATAAGAAATACTATGCCCTAGCTGGTTTGGCTCAAGGGATAGAGTGTCGGCCTGTGGACTGAAGGGTCCTGGGTTCGATTCCAGTCAAGGGCACATGCCGGGTTGCGAGCTTGATCCCCAGTGGGGGCCGTGCAGGAGGTGGCCAATCAGTGATTCTCTTTCATCATTGATGTTTCTATCTCTCTCTCCCTCTCCCTTCCTCTCTGAAATCAATAAAAATATATTAAAAAAAGAAATACTAATTGTGCTCCGTTAACTGTGATAGTTCTGTTCTGATTAGAGAAAGCACATTCTAATCTGTTTGAGAGTTTTACGCCCTGGGGCGTGGGAGCTAACATGGGAATGCAGCCATCCTCCTTTCCTGAGAACGGCCTAGATTAACAACCTCATTGCCCCTAAGCTGCTCCCTAAGGCACCCGCCCTCTGCAAACCCCCCAGCCAGCGTTGCCTGTAACCTGTAACCACTGTACCTTGCCTACTTTCCCATGCGTGTAATTTCTACTTTCCCATGGAATCTGTGTCATTCTACCCACGATAAGCAGCTGGCTTATGGGGAGAGTAGAGCAGATGTTTGTGGATGACCTGCTGCTCTCCCATTCTGCCCACATTAATGGAATAAACGCCATATATGAGTCCACCCAGTCTCTGCTACATCCGTTGAAGTAGTAACCAGCCACATGGACCCATTGGTTGTCCAGTTTCACTTTTAGTAATTTTATAGCAGTTAGTGAATCTAGATAATTAACATAAATGCTGATCACTACTCACCCCATCATACGTCCAAAGATTTCATCTACTTAAAACAATTTATATTTATTTTAAATTAAGAATGAGTTTTTAATTAACCCAAGTAAACCATTACTAGTTTAGAAATAATTAAAACACTTTTAGCTCATTGATTTACAGACTAAATGTTTAAGTTCTATTTTGAGGATACCTGCACATTTGTTCTCTAAATGTCTTTCTTGCATGTGCTAATTTAATAATCCTTGAACAGAAAGCTATGTACAATATCTTCTTGTTAAAATATTTTCCAGTCTGGCCGGTGTGGCTCAGTGATTGAACATCAAACTATGAACCAGGAAATCACCATTGCATACCCGGTCAGGGCACATGCCCAGGTAGGGGGCTCCATCCCCAATTATGGGGCCTGCAGGAGGCAGCAGATAGATGATTCTCATCATTGATGTTTATATATCTCCCTCCTTCTCCTTTGCCCTTTGAACTTATAAAAGTTATATGTTTTAAAAGTAAGTATATAAAGTATTTTCCAAATATACAGCTTTACTTTGTTCATTTTTCTTATAAATGACACATCAGTGAATGGTCTGTCAAATTGTATTTTAGGCCGTTGACTGGTGGAGTTCAGGTGTTCTAATGTATAAACTATTCACAGTTGATGGGGAGAAGAATTTCAGAGCTGAGCTCTCTAGGTAAGACTCCACAAAATAAACTGAATGTGTTGTTACCTAAAAGGAATGGATCGAATTTCTGTAATTCAGCTGATGGGAAAACAATAATTTGTAGAAATGTGGTAGACAAAACTAGGATGAAGTAGTTAATTTCCATTTATAATCATGTAGGATGTATATATATATATATATATATATATATATATATATATATAACCTTTTTGTTTCTTTATATTTTATATATCCAGATAGATGTTAGGTTTTGTGGGGAGAGTGTCCTAATTTTTGTGTATTCCAAAGCAGTTAGCATGGGCATGAGCCACTGGCAGAGCTGTTTAGAATGCGGGGCACAGAGCAGTTTGAAATGGGTGGCATGGAAACAGTGGAATGTGGGGTGCAGAGTCGGTGGGCGTGGAGTCGGTTGGTGTGGAGTCGGTGTGTGGAGAGTCGGTGTGTGGAGAGTCGGTGTGTGCAGAGTCGGTGGACATAGAGTCTTCGAACTTCGAGTCAGTAAACTTTGAGTCGGTGAACTTAAGAGTCGGTGAGCGCGGAGTCGGTGAGTGCAGAGCCTCTTCATGTGTAAGAAGGGACTGTCCCTCTCAGGGCTTTTGTGAAGAGTGAATGTGGCAAGGACAGAGGGCACCTAGTGCAGGGCCGGGGCTGGGCAGAGAGACGGTGCCCAGGTGAATCCAGAGTAGGTGATCAAACCCTTCCTGCTGCCAGGCTTTGACCAAAACTGTGTCCACTGATGGGAGGTCCACGGCTTCCCTTCTACCAAGAATCCTGGGTTCTGGACCCTGCGGGGAAAATGAACAGGAGATGGAAAAACAGCAGCTACCGCCCACTCCCAGTCGTTAGAACCCATGAGTGGGGCCAGCCTTGGAAAACGGCCCACCGAGAGAAATGGTCACATCCCGTGGATGTGTGTTCCCAAACTGTGAAGGCATTCAGGGGAGACTCAGCCCCTAAGACACCCAGTGGTTCTGGGAGGGCTCCTGGGGCGGGAGCAGAGATGAGGGGAAAGAGCTGAATGGCTCCCCCATGTGTGCTGGGCCCTGGGACAGGAGTAAGTCCAGCAGACTCCTCCCATGAGGGGGCCTGCAAGGGAGCAGCCATGGCGTCCCACACCCAGCAGGTGCCTGACACCCAGAGGCCCATAGTACTGTTTGTTGTGTCTTATCCCTCATGTCCAGGAAACTGCGGAGAGCTGTTGGTTTTCCAAGAGGACGTGTGTAAACTGTTCAGACAGGAACTGTGTGCTGAACAAAAGCTTGCCCGAATAGCTATTCATTTCCAGCACCCAGATCAGTGGAGTGACTGGGGAATCCAGAGGCTTAGACTCAGCCCTCAAACCCTGGACAGACTCTCAGCCCACCACTTCCTTGTTAAGGAGGTGGGCTCAGCGAAGTCTCATGCCTGTCAGCAGCTGTACATGTCAGAGCCTCTTGCACCACATGTACAACAGATTGGGGCAGTTTTAGGTTTCTGTCATGCCCTTCTCTGACTTTCTGCTACTGGGTTGGTGCTACTGCCGACATAGTGACCTGCTGATGGTGAAGTGTCCCTAGTTAAGCTCAGTGGCTTGACTGGGCAACACTTAAGAACCTCAAAACAGACAGGGCCTGCCTGGCTGGCGCATGTCAAGATTGAGGGCTCCTTCCCCAGGGGTGGCCTGTGGGAGGAGCCAATCAGTGATTCTCTCTCTTATCATTGATGTTTCTATCCCTCCCTCTCCTTCTCAAAATAATCTGGCCACTCAGTGTGTGTGTGTGTGTGTGTATATATATATATTTATATATATATATGTGTGTGTGTGTGTGTGTGTATATGTGTGTGTGTGTGTGTATATGAGTGTGTGTGTGTGTGTGTGTGTGTGTGTGTGTGTGTGTGTGTTAAGAAACACTCAAAACCAGATAGGGCTTGACTGCTGGGTTGCTGTTCTGTAAGGATGGATGTAGGTGGTGACTATTGGAAAAAGGGTCTCTACTTGTTTAGCATGTGGGTTGAGCTGTGCTTTGGGAGACCCTACAACCTTTCCAAGACATGTTAAACCTGATAAGGGTCCACAGAGCTGCCAGTCATCATATTCCTCGCTTTAAAGCCCTGTGCTGTCTGCCACTTTGTTCAGACACCACTCAGAGACGTCGGGTGTCTTCATCAGCTAGGCCACTGGGTCAGCATGTCTTTTAGTGGCTGTAGGTCTCCCAGCTGGGTCCTGTGTTGGAGTCACTTCTGTGCAGCTGTGTTTTTGGAAGTGAGCAAGCAGGTCATGGAGGCCCTTCATCCTGGGGGAAGTAGGGTAGATGCACGGGGGGTGGGGTCTGTCCAGAGGGTGCCCCGGGGTACATCCTCACCCCATCCCTCTTCCTGCACTAGGATTGTGGACACATCCCCCATCAGTTCCTTGAGGAGCTGCTGGGGGACAGCATAGCCCTCGAGGCTGAACAGGGCCGGAGGATGAACCAGCCCGCTCTCCTGAGCTGGGAGATGGAGCAGCTGTCAGAAGGTAGGTAGCAGCACCTGGTGCCTGGGAGCCAGCCTGGCTGTGGCTTCTCCCTCATCCAGGGAGCTGAGCCCTTGGCTCTGAATCTCATGTGTCAGCCCATCATCACCCCAAGTGAATAGGATTTTATTCAAGGGCCATTTGGAACTGTTCCATTGCAATTCTCCCCAAGGGGGACATGAAGGGTCTGGCAGCTTTGATGTCAGAACATGAACTACAAAGTAAGTGTTGCCAGATTTCTCAGCTCCCATGAGGACAGTCCCAGGAGCTTCCAGATGACAGCTCGATGATACCCAGAGGATGTCTTAGATCTGTCCTTGAGGGATAGAAAGCTCTGGATGGCAGGAGCCTTCCCCAGTGGTCACTGACCTCCAGTATAACTAATCCTGGACTTGATGACCAGGTTAGAACTTGGTAAAAAGTGGTTCCAGCAGTTCTACCATCGTGAGGGTTTACATTGGCCTCTCCACCATCACCTTCTTTCTTCTTAAGCTCTGAGTTGCTTTCCTAAAAGGCCCCAGCTGAACCAGCAGAGGGGCCATAACCACCCGAGGAACCCTCAGGTGCCGACAGCAACAGCACCCTGTGAAAAACATAGGGCACCCAGCCGAACATCCCAGACCCCTCCAACCTAGGACTCGGGGTGATGGGTTTCTTGGGGCTGGGGGCAGAGATTGGAAGCCCAGGCCCTGGAATCTGGGCTCTAAATAGACTTTGCTCTTTAGCCTCCAGCCATATCCTAGAGTTGGATAAAGAAAAACAGAACCTCCAGGGCACGGTTCAGGAGCTTCGGGGTGCCTCCATGGCCCTGCACGAAAGCAGCATCAGGTGCACGGATCTGCAGGAGGAGAACCAGCAGCTCCGGAAGCAGGTAACGGTGGGTGGTGTCTGGAACATATGGGCAAACAGGTGGCCAGGAGGAGCACCCAGGTGTCAGTGAGGATGGGCAGCTGAGAGAAATGCGGAATGCAGGGCAGCCACAGTCATGGTAGTGGGACACGAGTCCTCATGCAGCAGAGTCCTGAGGCGGCATGATATGTCCCTGCAGCAGAGTGAACGGACACTATGGACGTCTCTGTACCCCACTGCCTTCATGTTCATCTGTGAAATGGGGTAACGATGTGCCCCCTGTAGGTGCTGTGAGGATCATATGAGTTAGAGTAGGGAAAGGGTCCGAGCACATTGTAAGTGCTTACTGAAAGGAGCGCAGCGCCCTGTTAGAAAGCACAGGGCCGGCCTGGGAGGGAAGCAGTCATGGAAGCCACAGACATGTGTGTAGGACCACGAATGGGCCGCTTCACAGCTGGGTCTTTGGCTCTGCAGATGGAAGAGCTGGAGATACAACTCCAGAATGAAAAAGAGAACAGCCAGCAGTGGGAGACCCTCACTGAGCAGCTCGTGAATGCCCTGGAGCAGCGGCTTAAGGAAGTTGACACCCTGAAGGCGGACAGAGCCCTGCAGGTAGGCCCCCAGAGCTCATGCCTCCCCTGGCGCCCCTGCCTGCAAGGGGGAGCCTCCAGGATCACAGACATGTCCTGGTCATTGATCAGTGTTTCCTGGGTGACCAGTTTCCTTGCTCAGCTGCAGCTCAGAGCAGCAATCCTGGGCCGTAGCAGTGGGATGGGGACAGGTATTGCCTCCCAGGATCATTGGCAATCTTGGTGTGTGTGTGTGTGTGTGTGTGTGTGTGTGTGTGTGTGTGTATTTTTTTTAGTATATTTCATTGATTTTTTTACAAAGAGGAAGGGAGAGGGATAGAGAGTTAGAAGCATCGATGATAGAGAAACATCAATCAGCCGCCTCCTGCACAACCCTACTGGGGATGTGCCCGCAACCAAGGTACATGCCCTTGACTGGCCGACTCTCCATCCACTGAGCCAAACCAGTCAGGGTGGCAATCTTGTTTTTGATTGACAGGACTGGGGGGAGGAGACAGGAGGTGTTCCTGGCTGTGGTGCGGTGAGGCCAGGGATGCTGCTCCATGTTTTACAGCCCCTGGGACAAATAATGATCCTGCTCCAATGTCCAAGGTCACCCTGAGAACCCTGGCACAACACCAGGGTGGATTCGCCTGGCACTATCACAAGTCCCAGGGAAGGCAGCCCAGCGCTGGGGCAGTGGCTCAGTGGTGCCACCCTGGGCCAGGTTTCACTCTTCCCGCTCTGCCAGCCTTGGCAATGGCTGTTGTACCTCCCCAAGAAGTGGGCAGGAAGGTTTTTCCTTGAGAAAATCCCATTAAAGTGTTCTGAGAGGTAAGAGGTTTGGGGTTTGCTTTTGAGTAAAGTTCACTCTGCGAATTAGACTTTGACACGGGCTGGGTCCTTGGCTCTACAGATGGAAGAGCTGGAGATGCAACTCCAAAAGGAAAAAGACAACAGCCAGCACTTACAGACCATCAATAAAGTGCAGTACCAGGCCCTCATAGAGGAGCGCAGCCGCTACAAGACCCTGCTGTGTCGCTCCCTGGAGGTAGAGAGCAAGGCGTTCAGGTGTAGGTGAGTGCCAGCAACTGTCGGTGTGACTAGCGAGGTCTCCAGGCTCCTGTCCCCCTTTGCTCTAGTCCCTCATGGTTCCGCTGGATCCACTGCTTCACAGGGAAGAGAAGTGAATGGAACGCCCCCCTCAGTGATGTGGAGTTGGTGCAGCTGGAGGCTGAGGGGCAGGAGGGTCCACGAGGGGAGGAGGGTGTGTCCAGCTGATTCAGGCTCAGGGAAACCATGTGTCAGCATTGGGGTCCCTGCTCGCCTGGGGATTCCTGCCCCCTCTTCCTCTTCTCTCCCACCCAAGAACAAGGAGGGGGTGTTCAACACAGCTGCTGATGTATGGGGATGCACTTCACCAGCTTCCACGCCTTTTCTTCCCTGTCAAAGTCTCAAAGACTGGGCTTCTGTGTGTGTTTTTAACTTTTTATTTGGGGAACTTTTGAATATATGGAAATGTACAGAACTGTATTGTGAGAGCCCCAGGTACTCATCCCCGATGTCAGTACTCCAATACTCTGACAATCTCATGTCATCTTTACCTCTGACTCTCCACCTCAATACTCCTTTTTTAAAGGTAAAAGTGATGAACATTGAAATTCACAAATCTCAACTTTGCACTTCTGCCAGATCAGGGCTTTGTGTGCGTGTGGTCAGCCAGAGTCACCCAAGCTCCTGCTCTGGCAGATCCCTGATTGCTCCAGGTTCCGGGGCAGGTGCAGCGACATCCACAGCCTGGGGAGGTGTGATGTGCATGGATTCCAACTCAGGAGAGAGGGGGAGAGATGTGGCTAAAGAGAGGCTCTCCCACACGTGGAGCAGCACAAGACAGAGCTGTCGTCCACTTCCTGTGCTTGTGAGACGCCCCTGCTCACAGCATTTCCCTTGATTCCTCCTCAACAAACGGTGAGAGAACACAGGGTCTTCAGAAGTGGAAGCAGCTGAGGTGCGGGGAGTTTCCACCACGGGTCCCAGGAGGGCATGGCGCCTGCAGAGCCTGCTGAGGGTGCCTCATGCTGCCATGAGCGTGGGGGCCGTGACATTCATTTATTCGCTCACCCCGTGCTTCCTGTCCACTCTCCAGGGCCTTCCACCCCTTTATCCTCCCAGTTCTCCATCCTCCGGGGAACCGAGACATCTGCTCCTACCAGACTCGTCCTTCCAGCCAGAATGAGCACCCTCTGCTTCTTGGCATACCCCTCTCTGCCTCCTCCTGCACCCATCCCATATTCACGTGATGCTTAGTGAGCATCTACTGGGCGCGTGGTGCTGTGTCTAGACGTGGTGGGAATGCCCCCAGCTGACTAATGACGGGAGACTTGTGTGGTGCCCACCCCTCACCAGGCGCCTACAGGCCTTATCCTTCAGGCCCTATGATGTGTTATAACAGTGTCGTGATATTCTTAACATCTGCTCACATGGGGAAGGTTTGTGCAAGTGCATCTGACTGGCTCTGAAGGAGGACTTCCTTGTCGTTCTGCCGGTAGCTCCTTGCTGGATAGACCTCCTGTGTTACTCGGTGGTGTCTGCTGGTTGCACAGAGAGCTGGAGCCCTTGGTGTGTCTGCAGCAGGGCTACAGGGTGGGAGGTGGAGGTGCCTGCAGCACAGGCTGGTGGCTCTGTGTGCATTTGTCTTGACACCTGAGTGGGACCCTCACTCTTTCATTCCCTGGCACACGTTTGCTGGGTGTGAAGTCTTGTCCGGAAGGTTCAGGGGGGAGTGAGACTCTCAGTCTCTGCCCTGCAGAAGGGTGGTTACAAATGGTTGGAATGGCTTGATCCCTGTGCTTTCCCAAGACACAACAGGGAAGCAGGAGTTGGGAACCCTAAAGGTCCATGGCCCCATTTGTCAAACCTGGATGACTTTTTCCAGAATCGTTACCCTGGATGAGAAAGATCACAGCCCTGAAAGCCAGGCAGATCCCCCACCCCACTTGGCACTTCCCAAACCCAAGCAGCCTCCGCCCATGGCTAAAGGCCACAGGAAGCTTGGCTTTCAGCAGCCGCCACAGCAGGTTTCTGAGTCTGAGTCACCAGGGGTCTTGGCTCCTGGCAGCTGGTACAAGGACAGCTGATAGGGGCAGTAGAGAGGAGGAGGAGGGCTGCAGACAGAGGCTGCAAACCCTGGAACCCTGGGTGGTCTCTGTCAGCCTGTCTCTGGGTGTGGAAACATCAGGAAGGGGCTCTGGAAAGGGATTTGCCTGCGTGGGGAAGAGTGAAAAGGGATGACTCAGGAGTAGCTGCTAAGTCACCCTGAACAGGGGAGGTTCCAGCAGGCGGAAGGGACAGCCAGGAGTTAGTCAGGGACTCCCCTTGTTCTCTGCAGCCCTCCAGACAGGCTATGTGGGATCCTATACACACTGAGACAGGAAGAAAATAAAAGCCCTGAGCTGAGGGGAGCTGAGCAGGAGGGTAAGGGGTGGACTGGGGGTGCCTGGAGGAGCAGGGTGTGTGGGTGTGCATGTGCCTGTGTGCCAATGGACCCTGGCAGCTTCTTGGGCCCCAGCAGACAGGCAGGCCTCTGGCCCCTATGCTGCCTGGCTCAGCACAGGGAGACTGCTCTGGAGCTGGGCGGAGGGCTCACCTGGCCCTGGTGAGGGGGATCAGCTGTAACGTGGGTGGAATTCCCTGAATATGAGCTGGTTTCTTTGAGAAGGGCGAGGAGTTCAGAAAACAGTGTTGGTGTTCCCAGTGGGCTAACGGAGAGAGGCTGCTTACACAGGGACTGGAAGGGACCCTGGAGAAGGGTCGGGTGGGACGAGGGACACTCGATGCTGGGGCTGGAGGAGACCCCTGCCCATCGCCGCTGCCCTCAGCTCTGCAGAGAGAAGCCGCTCACAGAGGCTGTGCAGTCTCCTGTGTGTGGGTGCCTAGTGGGTGTGTGTCCCTCCTCAGGGAGCAGGACCAGCTCCAGCACGAGGCAGCGCTGCAGGAGCTGAGGAAGGAGCTGCAGGAGCTGAACACGGAGAGGGAGGCTCTGAAGCAGGCGCAGGAGGCGAATGCCCTGGCCACCCAGGAGAAGGAGAGGCTGCCGCAGGAGGCAGACAGGTAACTGCCTCCACCGCCTGCAGTGGCATCTGCGATGTTTCCTTCATAGCACCTCACTCAGCACCCACCATACTAAGCTCAAGGGAGTCTCCTGGTAATGGTGTATGTTTACCAGCCCGTCATGGTCCCAGCGGATGGTCACAAGGTAAAGGCACGCCAGCTGGTGGCTGCGATGGAAGGATGGCAACACAGGATGCTGCATTGTCTAGGCTTGGATGACCACCCCTCCCACCTCGATGATGGTGGTGATTGTATCGGGCGTGGGCCCCTTCATCCTCTAACACCAGCCATCCCGTGAGGGAGAGACGCTCGGTCCTCAGCATTCACACATTCCCTATTGGTGAAGTCACCTCCTCACTGAAATGCACTGAACCCCCAAATCGTACCCACGGCCTTTCATGGGCCTGTCCAGTGTGTGAGAAATTGGAGTCGCCTGATGGGCACATTTGTAGGTGAGGTTGAACAAGACCTTTGGTTCCTGCCTTGTTTCAACTCTCACACTGCAAACCAGTGTCCCTTTTCTGGTCCATTGAGTGCCATGGAGTTCTATTTTCATGCTTTTTGGTGGCGATGTCGCTGTTTGAATTGGCCCCCTAAAGGAGTGCTGAAGTGCAGTCTAGTGTCCCCAAGTGCAAGGCTGCCCTGGGCCTCGAGGAGAATGAAGGAGTGGCACGTGAGGTTCATTTTGTTCCAGGGTATGGTGCTCTTGGCTGTGGGTATATTACACAAGGTGTCTTGATGACTTGGTCAGTTGACAAAAATGTGCCCAGAGACTCACAGGAACCGGCAGGGACAGTTTCAGTATCCACTAAATGAGTGTTTGTGGTGGCTTGCTAGAACTTTATACCAAGAATTATGAGAATTGACTGCACTATTGTTATTCCTTAAAAAAAAAAAGATGAGGAAAGAGGCTCAGAGAGATTAAATAACTTGTTTAAGTTCATGCTCCTAGTTAGTGGCCCTGTCAGGATTCAATTCCCGGTCTTGTCTCAAACGAGAGGCATGATCATATGAAGCCTTCCTTCCCACAGCCTTGTTTTAATATGTATTGGGGGCTACAAACTCAGCTGCCTCCAGTGGCCAGGCAGGTCCAGCAGGTGAGGGAAGGAGTGTAAGCATTAGAGCAGACCCTCGTGGAGAATACACACCCTGAGGGCTGTCAGCTGGGAGGCAGGCCAGGGCTACCAGGTCATTCTTTTTTAAATATTTTTTTAATCCTTTTCCCAAGATAATTTTTCCATTGTCTTATAGAGAGTGAAAGGGAGGGAAGGAGAGAGAGAGAGAGAGAGAGAGAGAGAGAGAGAGAGAGAGAGAGAGAGAGGAGAGAGAGAGAGAGAGAGAGAAACATCGATGAGGGAGAGTCACATCTATTGGGTGTCTACAGCACATACCCCAACTACATGGGGGAGCAAACAGGCAACTCAGGTCTGTTTCCTTGATGAGACTTGAACGCATGACGTTTCTGGACATGGGCTGATGCTGTAACTATTGAGCCACACCTGCAGGGCCTTTTGTTTATGCTTCTTCCCACCCTCTGAGAATCTTCATACCTGAATATTGATGAGAAATTAAAAAAATTTTTAAACATGGATGAAATAATTAATTTAAATTGTAAAAGACAGATGATGTGGGCCAAACAGGGCACATCTGTGTTCAGATTGAGTCCATGAGCCTCTGGTCATGTGAGCTTTCTGGTATAAATCTTCCCCCTGAAACCCAGTCGGGCAGTTAAGATGACAATGATGATGATTTCAGTGGATTTACAAAATACTCCCCAATCTCATATTTTATTTGCCTCAGGAATTGAAACTAGAAAGGGCTTGGAAGAGCTGGGCATAGACATATAAATTTAGAGCAAAAATGTTCTGATTCCATGTATTTCAAAATATTTCCATCAAAGAACCCTTTGTTCCAAGTCGGCAGGTGTGCCAAAGCCTTCCATGGGAAGGATTCTCACAGGGTGCTCTGTTGAAGTGCTGTCTGAGCCTGCCTGTCCTGTCTCCCCCAGCCCACAGTGGGAAGCTGGGCTAGCCTCCTAGAACCCCAATGGACACAGTGTGAAAACCGCTGATTTTATTCAACCCTCATTTACACATGGGAAACACGGAGGCCCAGAGAGGTTGTGGGTTTGATTAAGGGACACACCTGGGACTGAGGCTGGGAGTGCTCCTCAGCCCTTGGCCATGTGGCTCTCCACCCCCAGAGTCAACTTCTGGAGCCAGGCGATGAAGGGGGAGCAGAAGGAGCTTTGCACCCAGAGCAAAGAGATGGAAACCTCCGTGGAGAACTTGCAGTGGGAAGTGAGGCTCTGGCAGGCGCAGTACGAAGGGGCGAAGGAGGACCTGCAGAGCATGGAAATCTCGCTGAAGAAGCTGAGCAGCCAGTGTGAGGTGAGGCCTGGGCTGGTGGACTCAGGACATCGGGCCTGTGCCCTGGGCGACAGCCTTGGCTCAGCCATGTCAGAATGGCTCCTCATTGGCGTCTGTGCTCAAAGACCATGTGTGACATTTGAAGGGGACAAACCCCATGACAAAACACCTTTCACCTGACCTTTGCTTTTTGCAGGGTCAGGGCGGTGCATGGGAACAGCCAAGTACTGTTTTATTTCTGAATCGTTGACTGAGCTCTTTGCTCTTTGCTCACCCGTGTCCTCTCATTTCTTTCTTTCTTTTTTTAAAGAATATATTTTACTGATTTTTACAGAGAGGAAGGGAGAGGGATAGAGAGTTAGAAACATCGATGAGAAGAAATATTGATCAGCTGCCTCCTGCACACTCCTCACTGGTTATGTGCCTGCAACCAAGGTACATGCCTTTGACTAGAATCGAACCTGGGACCCTTGAGTCCGCAGGCCAACACTCTAACCACTGAGCCAAACCAGCCAGGGCTCAATTATTTCTTGCAATGATTTTGTGAGCTGGGGTTCTCATCCTTGTCCCTCTTAAGTAGTGGGTTGCAACCCAGTTTGTCTGAAGCCAAAGGTTGTGATTTTTCTGCTAGACCAGCCAGGATGATACTCTAGAGCAGGAGCAGACCAACCTCAGCCCGAAATTCATATCCAGCCCCTCCCCCCATGACCCTTTACAGTCTTTACAGCAGGTGAATTATGTCTGTGAAACAAGAATACTTTTTTAAAATGTTTTTATTTTATTTTTTTTATATCAGTGAGAGAAAGGGATAGGGAGAGAGGAATGGAAACATCCATGATGAGAGAGAATCACTGATGTGCTGCCTCCTGAGGGCCCCCTAATGGGGATCGACCCTACAACCTGGGCATAGTCCTTTACCAAGAATCTCACCAGGGATCTCTTGGTGCATGGGAGGATGCTCAGCTAACTGAGCCACACCAGTGGGGCAGCTTATTAATAAGAGGTTCTACATTGTTTTTGTAAGATTGTGATTAAGGCCTCAGAATCTGTTGTATATGTTGCACTTGTGGCACATCTCAGCTCAGACCGGCTGTGTTTTCAGTGCTCGGTGGTCACAGGTGGGCTGTGGTTGCCTGATTGGAAAGTGCACTTGGCCATCCCCATGTCATTGGCTGTGTTGGTCATTCCCACTGGCGCAGATCATACCAAAATGGCCAACTTTGAGCATGTGGCCTTTTTCTTCTTTTGGGAACAGATTCCCAGCAGTGGAATCACAGGGGCACATGGTATGTAAGACATTGTTGACCTGTGTTTTAGGTGCTCTCCCATGAGAAGGAGAACTTCAAAGAAGAAAAACGTAGGCTCAGCAGGAAGATTCAGACGTTGGCCAAGAAGAACAGGCAGCTTCTAAAAAAGAATGGGTAAGACAAGGCTCGGAGCATGTACGGGGTGTGGGTTGACCTGTTAACAAAGCGGTCCTGGCTCCCAGTTCCATGCCTAGGCCTCAATATGCTGGGCAGAGAGCTCCCTGGCGCACTGGTGTCCCAAGGGCGAGGGGACAGACCATCTTCCCAGTGCATCCTCCTCTTGTTTTCCCTGGAATGGTTCTACATTTCTGCAAGTAGGGGTGATTGGCTGCCAGATGGTTCTTAATCTGCTTTTGGAATTCAGTTCAGTTTTAAAAATATGATGGCGGTAAAGAGTAGTGCCTAAGGAAGGAATTCAGATTGAGCGCTGAGCCCTTTCTGTGTGTTTTCCCTTAATGGGCTGGATTGAGTTCTTTGGTGCACTCTGGTTGTCCCCCTTCTGACGACATGACACATTCCTGGCTTTGGCGTAGGCCCTGCGAGGTGCACAGAACCAGTTACCCAGAGGCCAAAAACTAGTATGCGTGATGTGATGTGAACAGAGCTGTGTGCACAGCAGACAGATGTTGAGGAGCTTCATAAAGGCTTAGAAGGAAGTGTGGTGGTAAGAGTTGGGATGCTGCTGCTGACCTGGATGGGGACAGGGCTAGCCAGTGGGGGAATGTGATGGTGGAAGAATGGTGGTCTGGGTGCAGGGAAGGTGCAGGCAGTGGCAGGAGGGAAGGCTGCAGCAGGTGGCACTCAGCTGTGGAAGGCTTCCATGCAGGGCTAATGAGTCGGGTCCACTGGGAAGTGTGTTTTTGGGATGTTGATCTACAGGCCCAGGGAGCTGCCGGAAAGGAGGTCAGGAGGAACAGCCTTGGTGTTGGAAATCTTGTGGTTGGAATTCAAGTAATCCGAGATGCATCTTGTGGGTCCAGGGTGGTCTTCCCCCCTCGGTGCTGTGCTGCTGGACTGTCCGTCCTAATGATCAGGAATTGCTGGCCATGTGGGACAGAGGGACATAGTTACAGTGACCACAGAGGCACTGTCCCAGCTCCCTGAGGTCACGGTGCTGCTTAAATCTTGTCCTGGATTCTTCTGCTCATCTACAGGTGGTTGGCCACCTACCCAGGATGGTTTACATGGAAAGCCACATTGTAGTTTTGGGGGTGAAATGACTGTGGTCTGAGTTGGCTCTCTGTGACGCAGCAGGTAAAAATTACCAGCAGAGGTTGGGCAGGTGCCAACTAGAAGAGTCAGGGACTGGTACCCAGGGTGTGATCTAATGATGGTTTTGCATTAGACGGTGTCTGCAGGAGACCAGGGAGTTGGCAGGCTTGCTGAGCCTGCTCTAAGCAGAGTCTTCTCCAGTCTTGGGAGGGTTACAGGGCCTGCCCTCCATGAGTTTTTGCGCCTAGGGTTGGAGGGTTGGTCAGAGCCAGACAGGAAAGCGCTCTAGCAGAAGGCCAAGCAACACAGCTGTGGGAAGAGAACAATACAGTGCCAAGGGTGCTGGTAGCAGAGCAGTATTAGTGGTCAGGGGCCCAGCAGTTTGCAAGCCATCACTTTGTATGGGGTGCATACTTCACAGTGAACTCGCGGAAATTTCATCTTATTGGCGGGACCTCGGCAGCTTCATGACTGACGGAGTCTGAACTGCTGCCTTGATCCAGAGGACTCATTTTCCAGCAAGGAAATTAGGGTCTGAGATGTCAAGGCCCACGGGTTTCCGACCCTGAGTTTCACATGCTTCGGGGCTTGCTCTTCTGAGATGAAGTTCAACCTGATCCTCGGTGCTTCAGCAGGTCTCCTCGACGTGTTAGGGTTCCCGGACCCAGGTCATGTGCTTCCATCCCCATATTCTCAGCTCGGCAATCAGTAATGCCATGAGCACCGTGATGTCTGAATCCCAGGAAAATGCCGGCCCTTCTGGACCAGGTCCCAGACTTGGCCAATGAGTCAATTTACGTGTTTTATTTTAAAACCAGATTGTTTTTCTTTCTCCCGTATTTACAGAGAAAACGTATATTTCTTACCAACAATAAAAGAAGAGGAGGAGGAAACAGTTGTGGATTCCTGCGAGTCCGAGGTTCCTGTTCCTAGGAAGTGAGTTGATTTCATGGCAGTAACTTAAGCACAGATCAGAAAGCTTGCTCTTTCACGAGTGGGGAAAGCTGTAGCCATCTACAGCACTGACCAGTTTGGTGGGCCTGCATCTTCCCCTCTATGGCAGGTCCCCTGTGTGCGGGTCTCTCCCAGCACTGACAGAATGTAGAGTTTCTTTCGGTCCCACTCTTTGTACTCAGGGTGATCCTATGAGGGATGGCGAAGGCCAGCTGGCCATGAGCCTGATTAAGGGGGCAGAGTCTGTGATTTAGAGCCACTAAAGCAGTGCCAACAGGTTGTGTCTTTAGGTTTCAGGACCTAGAAAACCATGTTTCTGTTTTGGGAAGGAAGTTTGGGCCAGACACCTGCCTAGCACCCAGGGTCTTCAATCACAGGAACCTCGAGGTTTCCCCTACATTCCTGTCCAGTCTCCAGGGCCTTCCACCCCTTTATCCTCCCAGTTCTCCATCCTCCGGGGGAACCGAGACATCTGCTCCTACCAGACTCGTCCTTCCAGCCAGAATGAGCACCCTCTGCTTCTTGGCATCCCCCTCTCTGCCTCCTCCTGCACCCATCCCATATTCACGTGATGCTTAGTGAGCATCTACTGGGCGCGTGGTGCTGTGTCTAGACGTGGTGGGAATGCCCCCAGCTGACTAATGACGGGAGACTTGTGTGGTGCCCACCCCTCACCAGGCGCCTACAGGCCTTATCCCTCAGGCCCTATGATGTGTTATAACAGTGTCGTGATATTCTTAACATCTGCTCACATGGGGAAGGTTTGTGCAAGTGGCATCTGACTGGCTCTGAAGGAGGACTTCCTTGTCGTTCTGCCGGTACCTCCTTGCTGGATAGACCTCCTGAGTTACTCGGTGGTTTCTGCTGGTTGCACAGAGAGCTGGAGCCCTTGGTGTGTCTGCAGCAGGGCTACAGGGTGGGAGGTGGAGGTGCCTGCAGCACAGGCTGGTGGCTCTGTGTGCATTTGTCTTGACACCTGAGTGGGACCCTCACTCTTTAATTCCCTGGCACACGTTTGCTGGGTGTGAAGTCTCGTCCCGAAGGTTCAGGGGGGAGTGAGACTCTCAGTCTCTGCCCTGCAGAAGGGTGGTTACAAATGGTTGGAATGGCTTGATCCCTGTGCTTTCCCAAGACACAACAGGGAAGCAGGAGTTGGGAACCCTAAAGGTCCATGGCCCCATTTGTCAAACCTGGATGACTTTTTCCAGAATCGTTACCCTGGATGAGAAAGATCACAGCCCTGAAAGCCAGGCAGATCCCCCACCCCACTTGGCACTTCCCACACCCAAGCAGCCTCCGCCCATGGCTAAAGGCCACAGGAAGCTTGGCTTTCAGCAGCCGCCACAGCAGGTTTCTGAGTCTGAGTCACCAGGGGTCTTGGCTCCTGGCAGCTGGTACAAGGACAGCTGATAGGGGCAGTAGAGAGGAGGAGGAGGGCTGCAGACAGAGGCTGCAAACCCTGGAACCCTGGGTGGTCTCTGTCAGCCTGTCTCTGGGTGTGGAAACATCAGGAAGGGGCTCTGGAAAGGGATTTGCCTGCGTGGGGAAGAGTGAAAAGGGATGACTCAGGAGTAGCTGCTAAGTCACCCTGAACAGGGGAGGTTCCAGCAGGCGGAAGGGACAGCCAGGAGTTAGTCAGGGACTCCCCTTGTTCTCTGCAGCCCTCCAGACAGGCTATGTGGGATCCTATACACACTGAGACAGGAAGAAAATAAAAGCCCTGAGCTGAGGGGAGCTGAGCAGGAGGGTAAGGGGTGGACTGGGGGTGCCTGGAGGAGCAGGGTGTGTGGGTGTGCATGTGCCTGTGTGCCAATGGACCCTGGCAGCTTCTTGGGCCCCAGCAGGCAGGCAGGCCTCTGGCCCCTACGCTTCCTGGCTCAGCACAGGGAGACTGCTCTGGAGCTGGGCGGAGGGCTCACCTGGCCCTGGTGAGGGGGATCAGCTCTAACGTGGGTGGAATTCCCTGAATATGTGCTGGTTTCTTTGAGAAGGGCGAGGAGTTCAGAAAACAGTGTTGGTGTTCCCAGCGGGCTAACGGAGAGAGGCTGCTTACACAGGGACTGGAAGGGACCCTGGAGAAGGGTCGGGTGGGACGAGGGACACTCGATGCTGGGGCTGGAGGAGACCCCTGCCCATCGCCGCTGCCCTCAGCTCTGCAGAGAGAAGCCGCTCACAGAGGCTGTGCAGTCTCCTGTGTGTGGGTGCCTAGTGGGTGTGTGTCCCTCCTCAGGGAGCAGGACCAGCTCCAACAAGAGGCAGCGCTGCAGGAGCTGAGGAAGGAGCTGCAGGAGCTGAACACCGAAAGGGAGGCTCTGAAGCAGGCGCAGGAGGCGAATGCCCTGGCCACCCAGGATAAGGAGAGGCTGCCGCAGGAGGCAGACAGGTAACTGCCTCCACCGCCTGCAGTGGCATCTGCGATGTTTCCTTCATAGCACCTCACTCAGCACCCACCATACTAAGCTCAAGGGTGTCTCCTGGTAATGGTGTATGTTTACCAGCCCGTCATGGTCCCAGCGGATGGTCACAAGGTAAAGGCACGCCAGCTGGTGGCTGCGATGGAAGGATGGCAACACAGGATGCTGCATTGTCTAGGCTTGGATGACCACCCCTCCCACCTCGATGATGGTTGTGATTGTATCGGGCGTGGGCCCCTTCATCCTCTAACACCAGCCATCCCTTGAGGGAGAGACGCTCGGTCTTCAGCATTCACACATTCCCTATTGGTGAAGTCACCTCCTCACTGAAATGCACTGAACCCCCAAATCGTACCCACGGCCTTTCATGGGCCTGTCCAGTGTGTGAGAAATTGGAGTCGCCTGATGGGCACATTTGTAGGTGAGGTTGAACAAGACCTTTGGTTCCTGCCTTGTTTCAACTCTCACACTGCAAACCAGTGTCCCTTTTCTGGTCCATTGAGTGCCATGGAGTTCTATTTTCATGCTTTTTGGTGGCGATGTCGCTGTTTGAATTGGCCCCCTAATGGAGTGCTGAAGTGCAGTCTCGTGTCCCCAAGTGCAAGGCTGCCCTGGGCCTCGAGGAGAATGAAGGAGTGGCACGTGAGGTTCATTTTGTTCCAGGGTATGGTGCTCTTGTCTGTGGGTATATTACACAAGGTGTCTTGATGACTTGGTCAGTTGACAAAAATGTGCCCAGAGACTCACAGGAACCGGCAGGGACAGTTTCAGTATCCACTAAATGAGTGTTTGTGGTGGCTTGCTAGAACTTTATACCAAGAATTATGAGAATTGACTGCACTATTGTTATTCCTTAAAAAAAAAAAGATGAGGAAAGAGGCTCAGAGAGATTAAATAACTTGTTTAAGTTCATGCTCCTAGTTAGTGGCCCTGTCAGGATTCAATTCCCGGTCTTGTCTCAAACGAGAGGCATGATCATATGAAGCCTTCCTTCCCACAGCCTTGTTTTAATATGTATTGGGGGCTACAAACTCAGCTGCCTCCAGTGGCCAGGCAGGTCCAGCAGGTGAGGGAAGGAGTGTAAGCATTAGAGCAGACCCTCGTGGAGAATACACACCCTGAGGGCTGTCAGCTGGGAGGCAGGCCAGGGCTACCAGGTCATTATTTTTTAAATATTTTTTTAATCCTTTTCCCAAGATAATTTTTCCATTGTCTTATAGAGAGTGAAAGGGAGGGAAGGATAGAGAGAGAGAGAGAGAGAGAGAGAGAGAGAGAGAGAGAGAGGAGAGAGAGAGAGAGAGAGAAACATCGATGAGGGAGAGTCACATCTATTGGGTGTCTACAGCACATACCCCGACTACATGGGGGAGCAAACAGGCAACTCAGGTCTGTTTCCTTGATGCGACTTGAACGCATGACGTTTCTGGACATGGGCTGATGCTGTAACTATTGAGCCACACCTGCAGGGCCTTTTGTTTATGCGTCTTCCCACCCTCTGAGAATCTTCATACCTGAATATTGATGAGAAATTAAAAAATTTTTAAACATGGATGAAATAATTAATTTAAATTGTAAAAGACAGATGATGTGGGCCAAACAGGGGACATCTGTGTTCAAATTGAGTCCATGACCCTCTGGTCATGTGAGCTTTCTGGTATAAATCTTCCCCCTGAAACCTAGTCGGGCAGTTAGGATGACGATGATGATGATTTCAGTGGATTTACAAAATACTCCCCAATCTCATATTTTATTTGTCTCAGGAATTGAAACTAGAAAGGGCTTGGAAGAGCTGGGCACAGACATATAAATTTAGAGCAAAAATGTTCTGATTCCATGTATTTCAAAATATTTCCGTCAAAGAACCCTTTGTTCCAAGTCGGCAGGTGTGCCAAGGCCTTCCATGGGAAGGATTCTCACAGGGTGCTCTGTTGAAGTGCTGTCTGAGCCTGCCTGTCCTGTCTCCCCCAGCCCACGGTGGGCAGCTGGGCCAGCCTCCTAGAACCCCAATGGACACAGTGTGAAAACCGCTGATTTTATTCAACCCTCATTTACACATGGGAAACACGGAGGCCCAGAGAGGTTGTGGGTTTGATTAAGGGGCACACCTGGGACTGAGGCTGGGAGTGCTCCTCAGCCCTTGGCCATGTGGCTCTCCACCCCCAGAGTCAACTTCTGGAGCCAGGCGATGAAGGGGGAGCAGAAGGAGCTGTGCACCCAGAGCAAAGAGATGGAAACCTCCGTGGAGAACTTGCAGTGGGAAGTGAGGCTCTGGCAGGCGCAGTACGAAGGGGCGAAGGAGGACCTGCAGAGCATGGAAATCTCGCTGAAGAAGCTGAGCAGCCAGTGTGAGGTGAGGCCTGGGCTGGTGGACTCAGGACATCGGGCCTGTGCCCTGGGCGACAGCCTTGGCTCAGCCATGTCAGAATGGCTCCTCATTGGCGTCTGTGCTCAAAGACCATGTGTGACATTTGAAGGGGACAAACCCCATGACAAAACACCTTTCACCTGACCTTTGCTTTTTGCAGGGTCAGGGCGGTGCATGGGAACAGCCAAGTACTGTTTTATTTCTGAATCGTTGACTGAGCTCTTTGCTCTTTGCTCACCCGTGTCCTCTCATTTCTTTCTTTCTTTTTTTAAAGAATATATTTTACTGATTTTTACAGAGAGGAAGGGAGAGGGATAGAGAGTTAGAAACATCGATGAGAAGAAATATTGATCAGCTGCCTCCTGCACACTCCTCACTGGTTATGTGCCTGCAACCAAGGTACATGCCTTTGACTAGAATCAAACCTGGGACCCTTGAGTCTGCAGGCCAACACTCTAACCACTGAGCCAAACCAGCCAGGGCTCAATTATTTCTTGCAATGATTTTGTGAGCTGGGGTTCCCATCCTTGTCCCTCTTAAGTAGTGGGTTGCAACCCAGTTTGTCTGAAGCCAAAGGTTGCGATTCTTCTGCTAGACCAGCCAGGATGATACTCTAGAGCAGGAGCAGACCAACCTCAGCCCGAAATTCATATCCAGCCCCTCCCCCCATGACCCTTTACAGTCTTTACAGCAGGTGAATAATGTCTGTGAAACAAGAATACTTTTTAAAAATGTTTTTATTTTATTTTTTTTATATCAGTGAGAGAAAGGGATAGGGAGAGAGGAATGAAAACATCCATGATGAGAGAGAATCACTGATGTGCTGCCTCCTGAGGGCCCCCTAATGGGGATCGACCCTACAACCTTGGCATAGTCCTTTACCAAGAATCTCACCAGGGATCTCTTGGTGCATGGGAGGATGCTCAGCTAACTGAGCCACACCAGTGGGGCAGCTTATTAATAAGAGGTTCCACATTGCTTTTGTAAGATTGTGATTAAGGCCTCAGAATCTGTTGTACATGTTGCACTTGTGGCACATCTCAGCTCAGACCGGCTGTGTTTTCAGTGCTCGGTGGTCACAGGAGGGCCGTGGTTGCCTGATTGGAAAGTGCACTTGGCCATCCCCATGTCATTGGCTGTGTTGGTCATTCCCACTGGCGCAGATCATACCAAAATGGCCAACTTTGAGCATGTGGCCTTTTTCTTCTTTTGGGAACAGATTCCCAGCAGTGGAATCACAGGGGCACATGGTATGTAAGACATTGTTGACCTGTGTTTTAGGTGCTCTCCCATGAGAAGGAGAACTTCAAAGAAGAAAAACGTAGGCTCAGCAGGAAGATTCAGACGTTGGCCAAGAAGAACAGGCAGCTTCTAAAAAAGAATGGGTAAGACAAGGCTCGGAGCATGTACGGGGTGTGGGTTGACCTGTTAACAAAGCGGTCCTGGCTCCCAGTTCCATGCCTAGGCCTCAATATGCTGGGCAGAGAGCTCCCTGGCGCACTGGTGTCCCAAGGGCGAGGGGACAGACCATCTTCCCAGTGCATCCTCCTCTTGTTTTCCTTGGAATGGTTCTACATTTCTGCAAGTAGGGGTGATTGGCTGCCAGATGGTTCTTAATCTGCTTTTGGAATTCAGTTCAG
The DNA here is from genome assembly GCF_963455305.1 of Plecotus auritus. Taxonomy (NCBI): domain Eukaryota; kingdom Metazoa; phylum Chordata; class Mammalia; order Chiroptera; family Vespertilionidae; genus Plecotus; species Plecotus auritus. Next base: position 82,233 of record NW_027664294.1, on the reverse strand, counting down.
TTTTAAAAATATGATGGCGGTAAAGAGTAGTGCCTAAGGAAGGAATTCAGATTGAGCGCTGAGCCCTTTCTGTGTGTTTTCCCTTAATGGGCTGGATTGAGTTCTTTGGTGCACTGTGGTTGTCCCCCTTCTGACGACATGACACATTCCTGGCTTTGGCGTAGGCCCTGCGAGGTGCACAGAACCAGTTACCCAGAGGCCAAAAACTAGTATGCGTGATGTGATGTGAACAGAGCTGTGTGCACAGCAGACAGATGTTGAGGAGCTTCATAAAGGCCTAGAAGGAAGTGTGGTGGTAAGAGTTGGGATGCTGCTGCTGACCCGGATGGGGACAGGGCTAGCCAGTGGGGGAATGTGATGGTGGAAGAATGGTGGTCTGGGTGCAGGGAAGGTGCAGGCAGTGGCAGGAGGGAAGGCTGCAGCAGGTGGCACTCAGCTGTGGAAGGCTTCCATGCAGGGCTAATGAGTCGGGTCCACTGGGAAGTGTGTTTTTGGGATGTTGATCTACAGGCCCAGGGAGCTGCCGGAAAGGAGGTCAGGAGGAACAGCCTTGGTGTTGGAAATCTTGTGGTTGGAATTCAAGTAATCCGAGATGCATCTTGTGGGTCCAGGGTGGTCTTCCCCCCTCGGTGCTGTGCTGCTGGACTGTCCGTCCTAATGATCAGGAATTGCTGGCCATGTGGGACAGAGGGACATAGTTACAGTGACCACAGAGGCACTGTCCCAGCTCCCTGAGGTCACGGTGCTGCTTAAATCTTGTCCTGGATTCTTCTGCTCATCTACAGGTGGATGGCCACCTACCCAGGATGGTTTACATGGAAAGCAACATTGTAGTTTTGGGGGTGAAATGACTGTGGTCTGAGTTGGCTCTCTGTGACGCAGCAGGTAAAAATTACCAGCAGAGGTTGGGCAGGTGCCAACTAGAAGAGTCAGGGACTGGTACCCAGGGTGTGATCTAATGATGGTTTTGCATTAGACGGTGTCTGCAGGAGACCAGGGAGTTGGCAGGCTTGCTGAGCCTGCTCTAAGCAGAGTCTTCTCCAGTCTTGGGAGGGTTACAGGGCCTGCCCTCCATGAGTTTTTGCGCCTAGGGTTGGAGGGTTGGTCAGAGCCAGACAGGAAAGCGCTCTAGCAGAAGGCCAAGCAACACAGCTGTGGGAAGAGTACAATACAGTGCCAAGGGTGCTGGTAGCAGAGCAGTATTAGTGGTCAGGGGCCCAGCAGTTTGCAAGCCATCACTTTGTATGGGGTGCGTACTTCACAGTGAACTCGCGGAAATTTCATCTTATTGGCGGGACCTCGGCAGCTTCATGACTGACGGAGTCTGAACTGCTGCCTTGATCCAGAGGACTCATTTTCCAGCAAGGAAACCAGGGTCTGAGATGTCAAGGCCCACGGGTTTCCGACCCTGAGTTTCACATGCTTCGGGGCTTGCTCTTCTGAGATGAAGTTCAACCTGATCCTCGGTGCTTCAGCAGGTCTCCTCGACGTGTTAGGGTTCCCGGACCCAGGTCATGTGCTTCCATCCCCATATTCTCAGCTCGGCAATCAGTAATGCCATGAGCACCGTGATGTCTGAATCCCAGGAAAATGCCGGCCCTTCTGGACCAGGTCCCAGACTTGGCCAATGAGTCAATTTACGTGTTTTATTTTAAAACCAGATTGTTTTTCTTTCTCCCGTATTTACAGAGAAAACGTATATTTCTTACCAACAATAAGAGAAGAGGAGGAGGAAACAGTTGTGGATTCCTGCGAGTCCGAGGTTCCTGTTCCTAGGAAGTGAGTTGATTTCATGGCAGTAACTTAAGCACAGATCAGAAAGCTTGCTCTTTCACGAGTGGGGAAAGCCGTAGCCATCTACAGCACTGACCAGTTTGGTGGGCCTGCATCTTCCCCTCTATGGCAGGTCCCCTGTGTGCGGGTCTCTCCCAGCACTGACAGAATGTAGAGTTTCTTTCGGTCCCACTCTTTGTACTCAGGGTGATCCTATGAGGGATGGCGAAGGCCAGCTGGCCATGAGCCTGATTAAGGGGGCAGAGTCTGTGATTTAGAGCCACTAAAGCAGTGCCAACAGGTTGTGTCTTTAGGTTTCAGGACCTAGAAAACCATGTTTCTGTTTTGGGAAGGAAGTTTGGGCCAGACACCTGCCTAGCACCCAGGGTCTTCAATCACAGGAACCTCGAGGTTTCCCCTACATTCCTGTCCAGTCTCCAGGGCCTTCCACCCCTTTATCCTCCCAGTTCTCCATCCTCCGGGGGAACCGAGACATCTGCTCCTACCAGACTCGTCCTTCCAGCCAGAATGAGCACCCTCTGCTTCTTGGCATCCCCCTCTCTGCCTCCTCCTGCACCCATCCCATATTCACGTGATGCTTAGTGAGCATCTACTGGGCGCGTGGTGCTGTGTCTAGACGTGGTGGGAATGCCCCCAGCTGACTAATGACGGGAGACTTGTGTGGTGCCCACCCCTCACCAGGCGCCTACAGGCCTTATCCTTCAGGCCCTATGATGTGTTATAACAGTGTCGTGATATTCTTAACATCTGCTCACATGGGGAAGGTTTGTGCAAGTGGCATCTGACTGGCTCTGAAGGAGGACTTCCTTGTCGTTCTGCCGGTACCTCCTTGCTGGATAGACCTCCTGAGTTACTCGGTGGTGTCTGCTGGTTGCACAGAGAGCTGGAGCCCTTGGTGTGTCTGCAGCAGGGCTACAGGGTGGGAGGTGGAGGTGCCTTCAGCACAGGCTGGTGGCTCTGTGTGCATTTGTCTTGACACCTGAGTGGGACCCTCACTCTTTCATTCCCTGGCACACGTTTGCTGGGTGTGAAGTCTCGTCCCGAAGGTTCAGGGGGGAGTGAGACTCTCAGTCTCTGCCCTGCAGAAGGGTGGTTACAAATGGTTGGAATGGCTTGATCCCTGTGCTTTCCCAAGACACAACAGGGAAGCAGGAGTTGGGAACCCTAAAGGTCCATGGCCCCATTTGTCAAACCTGGATGACTTTTTCCAGAATCGTTACCCTGGATGAGAAAGATCACAGCCCTGAAAGCCAGGCAGATCCCCCACCCCACTTGGCTTCCATGCAGGGCTAATGAGTCGGGTCCACTGGGAAGTGTGTTTTTGGGATGTTGATCTACAGGGCCCAGGGAGCTGCCAGAAAGGAGGTCAGGAGGAACAGCCTTGGTGTTGGAAATCTTGTGGTTGGAAGTCAAGTAATCCGAGATGCATCTTGTGGGTCCAGGGTGATCTTCCCCCCTCGGTGCTGTGCTGCTGGACTGTCCATCCTAATGATCAGGAATTGCTGGCCATGTGGGACAGAGGGACATAGTTACAGTGACCACGGAGGCACTGTCCCAGCTCCCTGAGGTCACGGTGCTGCTTAACTCTTGTCCTGGATTCTTCTGCTCATCTACAGGTGGTTGGCCACCTACCCAGGATGGTTTACATGGAAAGCCACACTGTAGTTTTGGGGGTGAAATGACTGTGGTCTGAGTTGGCTCTCTGTGACGCAGCAGGTAAAAATTACCAGCAGAGGTTGGGCAGGTGCCAACTAGAAGAGTCCTGGACTGGTACCCAGGGGGTGATCTAATGATGGTTTTGCATTAGACGGTGTCTGCAGGAGACCAGGGAGTTGGTAGGCTTGCTGAGCCTGCTCTAAGCAGAGTCTTCTCCAGTCTTGGGAGGGTTACAGGGCCTGCCCTCCATGAGTTTTTGCGCCTAGGGTTGGAGGGTTGGTCAGAGCCAGACAGGAAAGCGCTCTAGCAGAAGGCCAAGCAACACAGCTGTGGGAAGAGAACAACACAGTGCCAAGGGTGATGGTAGCAGAGCAGGATTAGTGTTCAGGGGCCGAGCAGTTTGCAAGCCATCACTTTGTATGGGGTGCATACTTCACGGTGAACTCGCAGAAATTTCATCTTATTGGCGGGACCTCGGCAGCTTCATGAGTGACGGAGTCTGAGCTGCTGCCTTGATCCAGAGGACTCATTTTCCAGCAAGGAAACAAGGGTCTGAGATGTCAAGGCCCACGGGTTTCTGACCTGAGTTTCACATGCTTCGGGGCTTACTCTCCTGAGATGAAGTTCAACCTGATCCTCGGTGCTTTAGCAGGTCTCCTCGACGTGTTAGGGTTCCCGGACCCAGGTCATGTGCTTCCATCTCCATATTCCCAGCTCGGCAATCAGTAATGCCATGAGCACCATGATGTCTGAATCCCAGGAAAATGCCGGCCCTTCTGGACCAGGTCCCAGGCTGGGCCAATGAGTCAATTTACGTGTTTTATTTTAAAACCAGATTGTTTTTCTTTCTCCTCTATTTACAGAGAAAACGTATATTTCTTACCAACAATAAGAGAAGAGGAGGAGGAAACAGTTGTGGATTCCTGCGAGTCCGAGGTTCCTGTTCCTAGGAAGTGAGTTGATTTCATGGCAGTAACTTAAGCACAGATCAGAAAGCTTGCTCTTTCACGAGTGGGGAAAGCTGTAGCCATCTACAGCACTGACCAGTTTGGTGGGCCTGCATCTTTCCCTCTATGGCAGGTCCCCTGTGTGCGGGTCTCTCCCAGCACTGACAGAATGTAGAGTTTCTTTCGGTCCCACTCTTTGTACTCAGGGTGATCCTATGAGGGATGGCGAAGGCCAGCTGGCCATGAGCCTGTTTAATGGGGCAGAGTCTGTGATTTAGAGCCACTAAAGCAGTACCATCAGGTTGTATCTCCCAGGTTTCAGGACCTAGAAAACCATGTTTCTGTTTTGGGAAGGAAGTTTGGGCCAGACACCTGCCTAGCACCCAGGGTCTTCAATCACAGTAACCTCGAGGTTTCCCCTACATTCCTCTGGAGTCTCTGGACCCCAGGGTGATTCACAAACACATTTCCTTCTCTAGAGTAGCAGCCCCGGTGGAAGGGGGAGCAGGGAGCAGGCTTGGTCCCTGAGACTGTCGGCCTCCTCCGTGCAGCAGGGCTTCCACTGGTGCGAGCCTGAGACCCAGGAGCTGGGCCCTCAGATTGTCCTGTCCCTGCCCAGCCTTGAGGTCATATCACCATGAATCCTGCAATACCTCTCTGTTGAAATCACAGAACCCCAGAATCTCCCACCTTCTGCCTGACCCTTCTGTTGACAGGGAAATGAGGCATCAATGAGGAAGCGCGGTGCTGTTCTGTGGCAGAGCCTGGCTTAGAACCCACATGTGGTTCTTATTCTATTCAAATGCCTCTATTTCTGGTTATCTGCAATGTATTACTTACCCTTTCAATTCAATGTTTTCATTTACTTCTTTAATTTTTGTAACCTCACTTGAGGATGTTTTTTCCATTGATATTTAGAGAGAGTAGAAGAGAAGGAGGGGGGAGAGAGGAACATCAATGTGAGAGACACATCGATTGGTTGCCATCCTGTACACACTCCGACTGAGGCCAGGGATGAACCTGATTGGGTATTTGAAGTTCCATTTCCCGTGAGGCTCGTGTGGGTTTCTGCCACAATGAATGCTTCTGCCGTCCCTGGGTCTGTGTGAATTTACTGCAAATAGTGTTCTTCCCCCTGAGCCCCACATATGAACATTGTGGTGCTGGCGAAAAGCACCATCCTTCTGAACCCCAAATTAACAGCCACTTGTCTGGCTACAGGGACAGTGATGGTTGGCAGTGACCTAAACCTCTACTTCTAATAGGAAAAAGTGGTGGAATCGAGCAAGAAGAGCCTTTGTAAAATTCTTCCAATGCAAAAACAACGATTCTAGAGAACCAGCGAAGGCAACCTCAGACAGCCCTCCTGGGACACTGGAGGCCACACCCTCATGCTCATATTGGGCAGAAGAGCAAGACGCCCCCAGTGGGCCACCTCCAACAGGTAGGAGGGGTGACCTGGCTGCAGGTGGGAAATGAAGGGGAGGATCTCAGGTCTCCCTCATGGGCAGGGCAGCACCAACGAGAGGGCGTGCTGGGTGTGCACACGTGTGTAGGAGCCTGAAGGGGGTGTGCTCCCCCCTTAGGTATGTGAACAACCAAATAGAAAATATAAACCCATGTCAGTGAGGGGCAGTTGTGTCCCACAACAATTTAGTTCTGCTAGCATGACAAGTCTCGCCCATCACATACAGGTGGTGGGATCTGGAATGTGCAGAGCAGGTCTCCATACCGTTACTGTAGAGAGAGTTCACGAGGGTAAGATTCTCGGTTTCTTGTGTCTGCCAGGCCTAGGATAAGCCATTTCTGGAGGGAGATCCCGGTGCATTTAACATGTCATGGACATGTGCAAGGTCTTCAGAAAGGCCTCAGGCTCTGATATTTCCGTCCCTCTGAAAAGCAGGTGCGGTCCTCTTCTCCCACCTACCTGGCCTTGAGTCCTCCCATCAGGTGTGCACTGTCCAGAGACTCTAGAGGAATGTAGGGGAAACCTCGAGGTTCCTGTGATTGAAGACCCTGGGTGCTAGGCAGGTGTCTGGCCCAAACTTCCTTCCCAAAACAGAAACATGGTTTTCTAGTCATGGTTTTCCTGGTCATTTACGGCTTTCGTTGGGAGTGTGCCAGAGGTTCCGAAATGGTTTTCTAGTTGCATGAGCTGCATGTATTTCATCAGATCTGAGAAGCTTTCAGTTATAAGCTGCACGATTATGTGCTCATAACAAGGAAATGAATGGGTGGTGGCAGGGATGATGATGTCAGAATTGCCACATAGCCGACAGTGACTGTGAGAGATGCTCGAAGCTGCATCCTGACTACAGAGAAGTAAGGTTTGGGGGTGAAAATGTGCATCGATTAAACAAAGCCATTGTCTTAAACATGGTTTAGTTTTCAAATTCCCTTTTAAATATCATTGTGGTGATTATTTACCTATAAAACTGCCCAGCATGCCCCCTGAATAAGTTAAAATTGATGAAGGACACTAGGGCTTTCTGAAGACCAGGGCCATGACAGATTCCTGTGCTCTCAATGGCTGGCGTTACAGTACCTGACTGGACCCAGGGCCTGTGACAAGCTGCCTTCTGAGTGGGACATGTGCACAAGCCTCTCCGGGTGGCATTCACCACCTCACGTCCCGGTGTGTCACTGCAGATGAAACATGAAGTGTGCACACGCATGCCCACTGGTAGGAACTAATGCTTGCATTCCCAGTCTTTACAGCAGGTGAATTAGCTCAAATGCCCAGGTGCAGGTAAATGCTAATGAAGCTTATTAACATTTGTTTTATCTAGAGGGGTTCTGTTGCCTCAGGTTTTCATACTGGCTCCTTGAATGTTGTGACATTTATCACCTCAACTTGTGTTATTGTCTGAATTGACTTAATGAATAGAATTAACTGAATTGAGTTAGCAAACCTTTCAAAGAAAAAAATGCTTGACAGATGAAAACTGTCTTTTGGATCCAGGAATGAGCAGGTCAGAGGTAAATATTAGTAACACCAGCCATGCAATGGTGCTTCCTGGGCTCAGCACCCTTTAGGGAGTTGACCTGCTCTATCTATCGCCTTTAGTCCTAACTGCCGGGTGAGGTAGGCACGATTCCTATCCCTTGTACAGAGCTGGGAAAGTGAGGTTTGACAGGGTTAAGCACGGGCCCAGAGAATAAGTGTTGGAGCTGGGATCAGAACCAGGGTCTCACGGATTAGGGGGCCTGAACTTTAACCCCTGTGAGCACTGCCTGCACTTCAAGCTGCTTTGGTCCCTGCAGATGCTGAACCAGCCTGGGGCCCAGAATTGAGTAGTGGGTCCTTATCCTGTGGTGTGAGCTGTGGTCAGCAGGTGGCGCTGTGGGGAAAGAAGCAACCAAGGTTCCTCTCTGGACTTGAATCCTCAATCAGAAATCGGGTGAATCAGTTATGTTCACGCACATGACATGCTCAGAAAGTTAGACCAATTGTCTGCTCTGGTCAGACGATAATTTAAAGGTTATTTCTCTCTCCCTCTCCCTTCCTCTCTCTGAAAATCAATAAAAACATATTTTTAAAAAAGGATGAGTGAGAAAAGCCTAAATTAATAAACATCCTTACTTAATAATTTAACACATTGAAATTAAAAATGGTCTAACACATCAGCTCCTAGAGCAATACAGACTTCTCCTCACGTGGTAAGTAAAGCATTGGCACAAGCAGTGGTCGGCAAACTGCGGCTCACATTCCACATGCGGCTCTTTGGCACCTTGAGTGTGGCTCTTCCACAAAATACCACGGCCTGGGCGAGTCTATTTTGAAGAAGTGGTGTTGGAAGAAGTTTAAGTTTTAAAAAACTGGCTCTCAAAAGAAATTCCAATAGTTGTCCTGTTGATATTTGGCTCTGTTGACGAATGAGTTTGCCGACCACTGGGCACAAGGATGCCGCTGAAGTAACTCAATGGAGTCAGAGCCTAAATGATTCACCAAGTCCTGGTTCTGGTTGTGCCGTGGGTATTGTTTCCATCTCTCCTGGGCTGGCCAGGATTCTCATTTCCCAAGTGCTTTTAGCCAATGTAGCGTCTCTTGTTATTCAACTCATTCATTTGCCGCTTTGTGTTGTTTCTCTTTTCCTTCTTCTCACCATTATCTGGGATAACCATTTAGGCGCTCGGCGCAAAAACAACGAAGGGAAGAACAAAGAAAAGCCTCCAGCGGCCCGCCCGGCGTTGTTGAAACGCTTTCAGTCCTCGTCTTCCTTGGACATCCCACCCCCTTCTGAATAGACTCTCCCTTGTCCAGACACTGGCAATTCCTTTCCCGTTACCAGTGCCTCCCCCAAATACCCTCCCTCGTTTATGAAAAACAAAAAACCAACAAACAAAAATCATCAAAAAGAAAACACATAAAAGACCACCAATGACCCGTACCGAAAGGCCAGAGGACCCATAGTGGCCCCCCCTCCTGACCCCAAAGCAGCTCCTGAGCCTTCAAAGTACCAACGCGCCTTCTGAGGACAACGGCCTCCTCTCCTGTCTGCCTGCTGGAGCGGCTGTGGAACGAGGAAAGGGGTTCCCACACTGCTTCCATCTGTTCTGCTAGTGACAACGCTGCACCAGCCCTAAGGGTCACACACCCATATGTGGAACTCCTGTCTGTGCCTCCAGACACTGGTATATTTTGAACAAATCCACTGTGGCCTGGGATGCTCACAATGCAATGACAAACCAACTTCCTAGAGGCAGACACCATGTGAGCTTGCCCTTTACAACGCGTGTTAGCTACTTCACCTCTTTAAAGCATGTATGTGCGTGTGCGTGTGCATTTGCAGGTGAGCAGGTACATAGATGCATGCAGTTGCTCAGGGCTGGGCCCTCGTGGTCCGGAAACTCGACTGCCTCTCCCAGAGGCCTGGTGGTCCCAGGAGAAGCCCAGGCCAGTCAAACTACGAAGACCTCAAGGACCTGGGTGGACCCTAGAGTCAGGCTCACTGTTAACCCTTAGTGTTGCCAAGCCAGGCCTGGGCCCCAAGTCCTTCAGGCCTCGGTGGTCTTCCAGGCAGGTGGCCTCAGGCTTTGCCTCTCTCCAGCTGGCTCCTGGGGCCACACAGGGAACTGCCTCCCCTGCTCACTTTTCTATCAACACTGGTTCTGCCCGGCCTGGGTGATGGGGCGAGAAAAGCCCTGCCCTCCCCCTCCAAGCAAGTGTCCACAGTGTGCAGAGGGGAGCGTGTGTGAGAGGCAGGTGCAGCTTGATTTGGAAAGTGGCTGCAGCGCCCCAGTGTCCCCCATCGAGGATGAGACTTTAATTTTTTATTTCTGAGTGACTTCCTGGGGAAGAAACCAAATTTATTACATACATGTGTTCACACTCCTGAAATATATGTGCTTTGAGGTGTCCCCCAAATATATATACTACAAGGTGTTCCCCCCAAATGTAAACACACTTTAACAGCTGGTAACTCAATTTTCACTCCATTTCAGGGTTAACGGATTTGACGTAATAGGTGAAGCCAGACTAAGCTTTGAACAAAGAAGGTGTATCCTCTGGACTTTCTTTTGGGGACACAGAAAGGATGAGGTTTCAGGTACAGAATGGGCCACAGTCCAGGCATCGAGGCCGCGGTTGACAGAGGATGTGCACAAACAGAAGGCAGCGATCTTGGTGTTTGCGATTCCATTGCTTCCTCAGCAGCAGCACCTGGACCAGAACTAAGGCGAGCGATGGAGGCGCAAACAACAAGAATCATTCCTTCGGATTGGTGTTTGTACTTATCTCTGCATAGCTGCCCTGGATTCCTCAACTGTTGTCTGTTGTCCACCGTCAACTTTATCTTTTATGGATCCCCATAAAAAGCCTAGTGGAGAAATTTTCTTCGTTCAAAGCGTAGTCTGGCTACACCCATTTCTTCCAATCAGTTAAACTGGAAAAGGGGTGAAAATTCAGTGAGTTATCAGCTGTTAAAGTGTGAGCACATTTTTTGGAACTCTACATTCTGTTCCATTGGGAGTCATTCTCTTCCACCAGAGTCTCCCCTGATTGTACATTTGGGGGTGGGTGGGCGCCCTGTATTTATGTTCAACAGGCAGTCACTCTTTCCCTGTGGGAGTTGATATATACCTTTTCACTCTGTACACATTTTTTGGACCACCCTATGTTTACATTCCATAGGGAGTCATTCATGTTTACCGGGAGTCTGACCTCTGTGTACCTTTCCTGGCGGACACTCTATGTTTATATTCTATAGGGAGTCACTCATGTTTATCAGGAGCCTGACCTCTGTGTACCTTTCTTGGGGGACACTCCATGTTTCTGTTCTATAGGGAGTCATTTGTTTGCATCGGGAGTCTCACCTGCTGCTGTGTGTGTTTGGCCGGGTTCCTGACACATTTTCTTTCCTCTTGCTCACTAAAGGTGCTCATTGTGGGATGTTCTAAACTGGTAATTTGGGTTCTATAAAGATTTTCTCCAATTGAGCTAAAGTACTGAGAAAGAAATGTTAAGATGGTCAATTTTCTGAGTGCATTGATTTGTGTATTAAATAGCTATTGATTGTGGAACACAAGGATGGGTTTGTAATAAAATGAGATGTTGTAGAATTGAGTCCTAGTTTTCCTCACCTCTTGTCACTGGCATTGCTGTTGGGGCATTGAGTCTCCGGGTTCCCTGCTCAGCCCCCCGCCTAGTCTCCCCAGCCCCGGGAATCCACCAGCTCCCTTTGCCATGAGGTCAGAGCATGGGAAAGTGAGGTTTCCTGTTTACCATACAAGAGCATTTATTTTCGCTCCTATTAGTTGAATCTCATTTTGATATGGGATTTATATCACAACAGGAGGTCACCTTAAAGTGATCCATTGGATTTTTCCAAGGCCAGTCAACCAGGAAGTGTCAGAGGGAGGAGGGAGGGAGAAAGGCATGTAGAAATCCCCTCCTGACCTAATCTAATGGTGTCTTGTCCAGCTGCCACCTGCATGTCCCCTTCTTCCTCACCAAACCTCTCCTGTTGTAAGGTGCCTCCTCTCACCTCCTTTCCCATCTTCCCTGGGGTCCTGCAGCTGTGGGAGCTGCCCACTCAGCGAGCTGCCCTCCCAAATGCTTTGAGCCAAACTGAGCAGCTGCACCTGCAGGCCTCCTCCCCTGCGCCTTTGGCTTTTGCAGGATCTGACACCGGCCAGTCACCCCTTGGAGCTCTCAGCCTCTGTCCCATGATTCTCTCTCCTCTGGGACAGCTCTTCAGGGCTCTCACTGGCCAGTCGCTCTGTCACTCACTCATTCCTTCCACAAACACTCATTGAACGCTCCTGTGTGCTCACTGCCGGGTTCCACCATGGAGGCAGCTCCCTCCCTGCCCCTCTGCAGGGCTGACCACCTGCTCCCCTAGCACTGACCACTCCTGAGCTTCAGGCCTCAGGTCGGCTGCCTTCAGACCCCCTGCCCTCCCTGCAGGCTTCCTCCACTCTGCCGCCTCCTCTGGGCTCCCTACTTATCCAATCACACAGCTGTCAATCACAGAAGCCAAAAGCCCGTGGTGCAGGCTGGACTCCTCCCCTCTCCACTTCCCACAGGTGATCGCTCCCCTGAGGCTGGGAATAAGTCTGGAATCTGCCTGCCCATCTTAGCTGACTGTTCTCATCCCAGGTCCCCCCAACACCCCTGTCCCTGGGTCTTGGCAGGGTCTTGTCAACTGGTCTGCTTGCCTCCCACAACTTCTCAGCCCCATGGCAAATCTTGGCATTCACCCAGGGTGACCTTCCTTTTTGAACCTCCCCTCCCTCAGCCTCCACACTAGCTACACCATTTCTTAGCGATGTAGCTTCTCCATGGGTCACTTCAGGGTGCACCCAATCCTCTGTCACTCCCCACACCTCTGCCTCCAGCCCCAGACAAGCTCGTACACATCTACAGCTTTCATTGCAATCTTCCCAGAAGGCTTCAAACACCTCTAGGTCCAGCCTCTCCTGGGAACCTCCAAATCTGTCTCCAGCTTGGATGTCCCAAGACACTGCCGAAACAAAATGCTCATGCCCTGGCCGGTGTTGCTCAGTGGATAGAGCGTCGGCCTGCGAACTGAGGGGCCCCAGGTTCGATTCTGGCCAAGGGCACATGCCCGGGTTGTAGGCTCTATCCCCAGTAGGGGACATGCAGGAGGCAGCCGATCAATGATTCTCTCTAATCATTGATGTTTCTATCTCTCTCCCTCTCCCTTCCTCTCTGAAATCAATAAATATATTTAACAAAATGCTCAGCACACCATTCACCATCCTCCCCCTCCAAAGCCTCTGTGCTCCTCCTCTCATCACCTCTGTCCCCTTCCTCCAGACCATGTTGGGCCTCCCTCTCCCTTTCCCATGTCCTGTCCATCACTCCCTCAGCTGCTTCCAACTCTGATGTCTCCCTCACATACCAAACAAGCCCAGGAGGTGGGTCCCCCTGGGGAGTACCATGGGGTCCCGTTGCTGAGGTGGAATCCCATATCATACCCCGCTGAGCTCCAGGGCCCCACCTCTACCCTGGCCTGGGAGCTGTGTGATCTGGGGGGTGGGAAATATCCAATGACAGCTCAGGGCTGAAGTCTTTATGCAGAGAGGGTGGGATCACCTGTGGCACCAGAGGGGCTCCCCCTGGGAGAACAGCAGAGTGAGAAAATTCGTAAACATTGCACAAGCCTTGGGAAGGAAGCATCCAGCCAAATGTTTACCAACCAACCAGAGGAAGAGGAGGGAATATGTTTACATGTATGCATACACACACATACATACACATGTATATATACATGTATGCACACCGCCCATTGATTCCCTTAGAAAGCTCTCATTGGTTTTTACTAAACAGGTGTATTTATAGCCCACCGATGCTTGCCCTCAACTAATGGAGAGTGTGGTTCCAAAGAGCATCGCGCAAGTCACAGCCTAAGGCACTCTTGGTTCGGGCTTCAGCTCCTCACGGAGTGGCTCACTGGCCCAAGGTCACGTAGCCAGTTAGAAGTCACAGTGAGGCTTGAACTCGGGGCTGACTGACCCCCAACTCTAGGGTGCTCTTTCCAACCCCATGCAGCCTCCCGAGTGACCTGTTTGTAGAAATCCAAAGCCAGACAAGCCTCGCCTGTCACGGGGCCCAGCTCTGGGGACTTTCCGGAGGCAGCCGCCCTGGTGAGCATCGCAGGGCTGAGCTAACCAAGAGGACCAGGTGCAACTGCATGGGCTGTGCTTCTCTCAGGCCCGAGCAAGGCGTCAGGTCTAGAGCTGTGAGTGTGTGTGTGTGTGTGAGTGTGTGTGTGTGTGTGTGTGTGAGTGTGTGTGTGTGAGTGTGTGTGTGTGTGTATGAGTGTGTGTGTGATTGTGTGTGAGTGTGAATGTGTGTGTGTTAGTGTGTGTGAGTGTGTGTGTGAGTGTGTTATGAGTGTGTGTGTGAGTGTGTATGTGAGTGTGTGTGAGTGTGTGTGTGTGTGACGTGTGTGTGTGTGAGTGTGTGTGTATGTATGAGTGTGTGTGTGTGATTGTGTGTGTGTGTGTGAGTGTTATGAGTGTGTGTGTGTGTGTGAGGGTGTGTGTGAGTGTGTGTGTGTGTGCGTGTGTGTGTGTGTGACGGTGTGTGTGAGTGTGTGTGAGAGTGTGTGTGTGTATGAGTGTGTGTGTGAGTGTGTGTGTGAGTGTGTGTGTGAATGTGTGTGTGTTAGTGTGTGTGTGTGAGTGTGTGTGTGTGTGAGTGAGTGTGTGAGTGTGTATGAGTGTGTGTGTGTGAGTGTGTGTGAGTGTGACTGTGTGTGTGTGTGAGTATGTGTGTGTGTGAGTGTGTGTGTGAGTGTGTGTGTGTGTGTGTGTGTGTGTCTCCAAGGGTGATGAGAGCACAAGCTGTGACAAAAATCAAGGGCTTGTCTGTGTCTCCTCCCTGGCACTTGTCTCCTCTCCCCTTGGCAGACTGCCTGCCCCAGTGCCAGCCCCGAGGGGCCTTGGAGGCCACATCCCCCGCCTCCTGGCAAGAACATGCTAACATCCTGCCCTCATTATGGTGGCAGCAGAGACCTCAGCAATTTTTATTTTAAAAGTAATCTCAATGTTGATTCTTTCTTCTCACTTTTGCCTTGTTGGTTTATTTAGGGTAATGGCTGCCCTGAACTCAAGATATTTGGAAATATTTCACCCCACACAGCCAACATGGTCCTACCTATACCCCTGCCTTCAAAATATGCTGCTGGGCCCTGGTGGTGTTGCTCAGTGGTTGAGCGTCACCCTATAACCTGGAAGGTCATAGTTCAATTTCCAGTCTGGGCACATGCCCTGGATGTGGGCTCCATCTCCAGTAGGGGTTGTGCAGGAGGCAGCTGATCAATGATTCTCATCATTGATGTTTCTATCTCTCTCTTCCTCTCCCTTCCTCTCTGAAATCAATAAAAAATGTCTTTTAAATAAAAGTTAGAAAAATCTTATTGCTTTTATGTCCATTATGTTACTGAGGTAAATTTTGCTGATACCTGACTTACAGCTTCATTTTGGAATGATTTCCTCAAAACTGCTGGTATAGTTATTGTATCCCCACAATGTCTAGTACCTTCCATCTTTAAGTTTGAGTAATCTGTTTCTCCAGTGAGGAGATGACTTAGCACAGAGTGAGTCTAAAGACAAGTTTCAATGCCGTGTCAGGGAAGATCATAGCCCGAGAGCAGCCTCCATGTTGGGGGGGAGAAGGTGTTGTGCTGGCAACTTTGCTTGGGAACTCCTTGGTAGAGACAGAATCTGCTCACCTGTAGATGTGTGCGTTTAACCAGGATGGTGACTTTCCAGGTACATGGAGAGTGAAAAACAAGGGATCCTTGTATTATTGTGCAACTTGAGCATTTGAGGTGTCTTGTTATCTAAGCAATTATCCATTTTACATTTAAACCAGCATGATTACATATATAAATATATACTTTTTATTTTTTTATTGATTTCAGAGAGGAAGGGAGAGGGTGAGGGGGATAGAAATGTCAGTGGGTGTCTCTCAAAATGATATTTCTCTCTTTCTTTCCCTTTCTCTTCCACTCTCTCTAAAAAGTCATTGTAAAAATATACTTGGGTGAGGATTAACACAAAACAAAACAAACAAATATATATTAGAGGCTCAGTGCACAAATTTGTGCACAGGTGGTGTCCAACCTACCCGGACCCAATTAGGGAGGATCGGGGCTGGGCCTGTCAGGAGGAGGAGATGGCAGGAGGTTGGCTGGCTGGCCAGCCCCGATCAGGCCTTATCATGGTATGGCCAGCTGGGGGGATGGTCCTTGGCCAATTGGATAGAAGGTTCCAACCCTATTGGGGTTAGGGTGCTAATTGGGTGCAGGGCCAGCCATGGGGAGGGTCTGCAGGTATTTCCTTCATCGGGGTGGGAGAGTCTGATCAGGGATGGGTCGGCCAGGGGGAGGGGCCGAGGGAGTTTGGGCAGCAGGCCCCACCCCCTGATTGTCAGTTCACTGGCCACAGTGGGTGGCATAGCAACCGGACATCTGGTTGTTTGGTCATTATGCTCATTATGGCATTAAAGACACTGGCTTTTCATATACATAGATATTATTGATTTCAGAGAGGAAAGAGGAAGGAGAGAAAGAAACATCAATGATGAGAGACAATCATTGATCAGCTGCCTCCTGCATGCCCCACACTAGGGAAGGAGCCTGCAACCTGGGCATGTACCCTGACTGAGAATCAAACCAGGACCTCCTGGTTCATAGGTCCATGCTCAACCACTGAGCCACATTGGCCAGGCTGATTTCTGTGTTTTAAACCTGACCTCTGGGCATTCAATACAGGGGAAAATTCTCTGGAACACTATGGCCTGTCTCTAGTGACCTTCCTCCCGTTCTTCTTCTCAAAAGTCTGAATGTCAGTGATTATAACCCTGGGGCTTCCCACCTCAGGGCCTCAGGACCTCCTCAGAGGGCACAGACCATAACTCCTCCCAGTGAATATTACAGAATTTCAGGAAAGAGCGCATCTTCACTGTTGAGCCTGGGTCTCCTGCATGTATTCTTGTCCACTGAAGGCCCAAGCTGAGAACATGGGCTGACCCTGGCCTTCCCTCCCACCCATACCTACCTGACCAGTCCGCACTCCCACACCCACACCCACTGCAACTGAGATAATCCTCCCACCACCATCTCTAACTCAAGAAAGGCGGTTTACCTGCCTGACCGCCTCCATCTTCTATGTTGTAGCCAAAGGGACCATTAGCATGAAGACTTCCCATGCCATTTACCCATTCAGAACCCTTCAGGTGCCTCCAGGATAAAAGCCCAAGTTCTTGCAACGGCCTCTGCCCTGCTCTCCTGTTGCCCCACCAGACCCCTTCTCCTGTTTGTCACACATTCCTAAGGGCTTCCCCAGCCTCCCCTATCTCTGATCTGCAGAAAAGGAAACAAGGTCAGAGCCATGCCCAGCCCTGCTTTCTAGAAGTGGAAACTGAGGCTTGGAAGACTCAAGTCACATGGCTGTCCATTGGCTGAGCCAGAAGTCCAGGTGAGTTGACACATGGGCCCCAACCACATGGTCTTTCTCAGTAAACACTTTTTCAGTAGATGAGTGTTAGATAAACCAATCCTTAAACTCACAAAATATCCTAGTTCTTAGTAATGAAACAAGGCTTGTTCACATCCTGTATAATAAAAGCACAGCAACCAAATGGTGGAATGAACAGAACGATGACCAGTCAACCAGTTGCTATGACACGCAATGACCACCAGGGGACGGACACTCAAAGTAGGAACTGCTACTGGGTGGTAAGTATGCTCCCACAGTGGGAATGCTGCCAAGCTGACCAGGATGAGCAGCGTTTCCACAGCGGGCAAAAGGGGGTGAGGGTGAAGGCAAAATTGGTGGGGTGAGGGGAAAATGGGGGGTTAAGGACACGTTTGTAATAACTTAATCAATAAAGGGAGAAAAATAAATACAAGTCTCTGAACTCCTGTTGTGAAATCTTTTCTGCATAAAGTCAAGAATTCAAACATTAGAGGCCAAGCTGAGGCAGACCAACTCTAGGCTGGTTCCTGGTTCCCTAAAAGTTATGCCTGGGACATCCTATCTAATAAAAGAGCAATATGTAAATTGCTCGTACCTCTGCTACACCCACAAGCCATGCGCACCAGCCATGCCCACCAGCCAATCAGGAGGGAATATGCAAATAAACCCAACCAAGATATCTGCAGCCACAGAGAGCAGGAGGGAGTCTTGGGTTTCCCTGGTGATGGAGGAAGCCAAGCTGTTCGCCTGCCCTTGCCAGCCCAGGCCTCCATTCAATGCCACAAAGTTTCAATTATAGAAGATAAATAAATCCCAACAGAAATGGCATCAGCCACGGAGCTGGAGAGAGCAGGAGGCTAGGGTTGCCCACGGCAATGGAGGAAGCCCTGGCCTGCCTTGGCCTCCGTTTAAGGCTACGAAGTTTCAGTTACATCAGATACATAAATCCCAACAGAAGTGGCTGCCGCCACGGAGTAAGCAGGCTTGGCTCCACTCCAGGCTACAAAGTTTGAATTGTAGAAGATAAATAAATCCCAGATACCATAGCCTCGGCTTGGGTCCCCAGGGGGCATGGCAGGCCTGCAAACCACCACAGGCCCCTCGCCCAGGCCGCCCCATGC
This sequence comes from Plecotus auritus, assembly GCF_963455305.1. NCBI lineage: Eukaryota > Metazoa > Chordata > Mammalia > Chiroptera > Vespertilionidae > Plecotus > Plecotus auritus. The sequence continues at coordinate 64,262 of NW_027664294.1, read as the reverse complement.
CCCAAGGGAACCCCCACCCTGATCAGGGACACCCTGCAGGACAAACCAGCTGGCCCTCACTCATACACCAGGCCTCTATCCTATCTAATAAAAGAGTAATATGCATATTGACCATCACTCCAAGATGGCCACCACAAGATGGCCAGCAGGGAAGGGCAACTGAGAGGGACCAGGCCTGCAAGGGAGGGCAGTTATGGGCAATCAAGTCTGCTGGGGATGGCAGTTAGGGGGGGACCCGGCCGGCAGAGGAGGGAAGTTGGGGGTGACTAGGTCTTCAGGGAAGGGCAGTTGGGGGGAACCCAGGCCTGTAGGGGAGAGCAGTTGGGGGGGACCAGGCCTGCAGGGGAGGGCAGTAAGGGGTGACCAAGCCTGCAGGGGAGGGCAGTTAAGGGTGACCAGGCCTGCAGGGGAAGGCAGTTAGGGGCAAACAGGCTGGCAGAGGAGCAGTTAGGCATCCATCAGGCTGGCAGGGGAGTGGTTAAATGGTGATCAGGCTGGCAGGCAGAAGCAGTTAGAGGCAATCAGGAAGGCAATCAGGTGAGCAGTTGGGAGCCAGCAGTCCTGGATTGTGAGAGGGATGTCTGACTTCCCATTTAGGCCCGATCCTACCGGGATCAGGCCTAAACGGGCAGTCAGACATACCTCGAGTGGTCACAGGTTGGAGAGGGTGCAGGCTGGGATGAGGGACACACACCCCCATGCATGAATTTCATGCACCAGGCCTCTAGTCCTGTATAAAGACAGAACAAGGCATGCTTTTGCTTACAAGATTTGGAAGAAAACGTGATGGCTGACAATCACTTTCTTGTTGTTGAGTCAAATCAATCTTAACTCTGTTCATTTTTTAAATGTCTTTTTTTTTATTTTTTAGAGAGAAAGGGAGAGCTAGAAACATCAATGATTAGAGAAAATCATTGACCAGCTGCCTCCAGCATTCCCCCTACTGGAATGGAGCCCCCAAACTGGATATGTGCCTTGACTTGGAACGGGCCTAAATGGGCAGTCAGACATCCCTCTCACAATTCAGGACTGCTGGCTCCCAACTGCTCACCTGCCTGCCTTCCTGATTGCCCCTAACTGCTTCTGCCTGCCAGCCTGATCACCACTTAACCACTCCCCTGCCAGCCTGATTGATGTCTAACTGCTCCCTGCCAGCCTGTTTGCCCCTTACTGCCCTCCTTTGCAGCCTGGGTCCCCCCCAACTGCCCTTCCCTGCACGCCCGGTCACCCCTAACTGCCCTCCCCTGCATGCTTGATTGTCCCCAACTGCCCTCCCTTGCAGGCCTGGTCCCTTCCAACTGCTCTCCCCTGCTGGCCATCTTGGGGGTCATCTTGTGTCCACATGGGGGCAGCCATCTTGTATGTTGGAGTGATGGTCAATTTGCATATTATTCTTTTATTAGATAGGATAGAGGCCTGGTTCATGGTTGGGGGCCAGCTGGTTTTTCCTGAAGGGTGTCCCCGATCAGGGTGGGGATTTCCTTGGGGCATGGGGCGGCCTGGGTGCAGGGGTTTGCAGCCGGCCATGTCCCCCAGCGACCCAAGCGGAGGCCCTGGTATTTGGGATTTATTTATCTTCTATAATTGAAACTTTGTAGCCTTGAGCAGAGGCCAAGGCAGGCCAGGGCTGCGGGAGCTGTGCTCCTCCATCGCCCAGGGCAACTCAAGTCTCCTGCTCTCTCCAGCTCCGTGGCTGACACCAGTTTTATTAGGATTTATTTATCTTCTATGATTGAATCTTTGTAGCCTTGAGTGGAGTCCAGGGCCGGCCAGGGTGTGCGCGAAGTTTGACTTCCTCCATTGCCAGGGAAACCTAAGTCTCCTGCTCGCTCCGTGGCTGCAGCCATCTTGTTTGGGTTAATTTGCATACTCGCTCCTGCTTGGCTGGCTGGCGTGGCTAGTGTGTGTAGCGGAGGTATGGTCAATTTGCATATTACTGTTTCATTAGATAGGATTGTTGACTCTATTACAGATGTTCCCAATTTCCTCCCATTCTTGCCCCTTTTCTCTCTCTACCCTGCCCCCACTGCTTCTAGTCCCTCACCATATTACTGTATATATCAGGGGTGGGCAAACTTTTTGACTCGAGGGCCACAATGGGTTCTTAAACTGGACCAGAGGGCCGGAACAAAAGTATGGATGGAGTGTTTGTGTGAACTAATATAAATTCAAAGTAAAGGAGTGGAGGGGAGAGCAAGAGAACCGGAGAGAACAGCCGGATCTGGCCCATGGGCCGTAGTTTGCCCATGGCTGGTATATATCCATGGCTTATGCAAATATGTATATATTTAGTTAAAAATATTTTTGTTGATTTTAGAGAGTGGAAGGGAGAGATAAAAATATCAATGATGAGAGACAATTGCTGATTAGTTGCCTCGTGTATGACTCCACCTACACACTGGAAATTGAGCCTGCAATCCATGAATGTACCCTGACCAGGAAAAGAACCAGTATCACATGACCTCATCATTTATGGAATATAATGAACAGCCTTAATTGATGAACAAAAATAGATTCAGAGACATAGAAGTGTTGAACGGACTGTCAAACTTCACAGGGAATTCAAGGGAGGGAGGGGGGAAGTAAGGAATCAACCAAATGACTTACATGCATTCATATAAGCATAAGCAATGGACACAGACACAATGGGGGGTAAGGGCATTTGCAGAGCCTCGGGGTGGCTGGGCAGAGCTTAATGGGGGAAAAAGGAGTTATATGTAATACTATATGTAATACTTTAAACAATAACTAATTTAAAAAATAAAAATAAGAATAATATAAAAAGAACTATGGCCTCCAGGTTCATAGGTTGAGGCTCAACCACTGAGCTACACAAGCTGTACTACATTATTTTAAAATTTAAGAAAATATGTATGTTTTTTATTGTTGATGGTATTATAGATTTCTTCCATGTCCCCCTCTGTATATATTCTTGGTGGATCTCTTGCATTCCTCCCACCTTCTTCCCCTCAGAGATCTGTTAGTCTGCCCCAGTCAGCCAGGCCTCTGGTCCCATCTAGTTTCTCCCCAGGTGTCACTTGCTGGTCCACAACATCTTCATTCACCTAAGTCCTTGGTCAGCAAACTGTGGCTCGCGAGCCACATGCGGCTCTTTGGCCCCTTGAGTGTGGTTCTTCCACAAAATACCATGGCCTGGGCGAGTCTATTTTGAAGAAGTGGCATTAGAAGAAGTTAAAAAAAATTTGGCTCTCAAAACAAATTTCAATCGTTGTACTGTTGATATTTGGCTCTGTTGACTAATGAGTTTGCAGACCACTGACCTAAGTCATTGACCAGGATGCTAGTACTCTCCTGGCTGGTTGAGAAAACTACATTACCCAGAAGGAACTGCAGTCGTGTGGGCGGAGCTAAAGGGCATTTTGGTGTCTGCGCATCCGGGAAGGGCGGGACTTCCTGCTTCCTCCTCGCGGTGGACATTTTAACCTCTTAGGTCTGTTCACAGAGTCACAGGCTTCAGGGCGCTGGTCGGGAGCAGGAGGAGGCCTGGGGGGCAGCTGCCTGCGGTGCGGGGTGTGTCTGAGGCTCCTTGAGCCCCAACAGACCGAGATCGGGTCTCCGTGCCTCCCGGACTCCTCTCTGCTCACAGCGTTCCCGCAGCCTGACCCCACTTCACCCTCCAGCCTGGGGGACCCGCGCCTCTCAGGTCCTGCCGCCCAGGTCCCAGCGTTCAGGATGGTGAGTCCCTCGTGGTGACACATGGGTGATGGGGGAAGAGGGTGGAAGGCTGCAGTGCCACCTTGTAAGGACGTGATGGTGCGACTGAGCTGGGAGGATTCGGAAACCCGGGCCTGTTTGGGTCTAAAGGCAACAAAGATGAGGTGTGGTTTTGTGTGAGGAGTTTTCCTTTCATTCTCAGGACAGTGGGTTGTGAAAGAAAGAGGGACATTCTCTGGGGTAATGGTCTAACTGTTCCTACCATTGCTCAGAGGAAGAACAGACTAGAAGACAGAGGACAGCAGCTGTGGACAGGAAGGGGAAGTCCTGTAAATGGTAAGGGAACTGGCAAGAGTGAGCACTGAGGACTGAGCCCTGAGATCATACAGGATCTGGAGGGCACCTGGCCTCTGGGCTGGGCAAGGTACTGAGCAGCCTGAGCCATAGAGCCTGGTGGCTGCCAGGCTCCCAACAGACCGTTTTCTTTCCACAAATTCCTGCAAATGCAGAATCGCTAGGTGTACAGGTTTGTGGAGCTTATTTCAGGGCCTCACACACTTGTGGCCTCTGAGATAGGAGAGTCCTGGGACTGTCAGTTGCTCGTGTCCCTTGGACCTGGGCACTTTGAACAGACACTAAGCCAGTCTCCTAAGGCCAGGAGTAAGGCTTCAGGATATGGACCTTGTTTTTGGCCACCAGTGTGATGAGTGCGAGGTCCTCCAGACATAGGGTCCAGAATGTGCCAAGGCTTGGAGTGAGGAGTGAGCTGAGTCAGGAACCTGCAGGTCTGTTTTTTAAAATACATCTATATTTTTATTGATTTTAGATGTAGAAAGAAAGGGAGAGGGAAAGAGGCAGAGCAACAGGGATGAGCAACAAACAAAGATTGGTTACCAGGTGAACAAACCCTGCTGTGGATCCAGCCCACAACCCAGGCATGTGACCTGACCAGTGGATGAGTCTATGCTCAACCAACTGAGACACATCGGCCAGGACTGTAGATCACTTACATACAGGGAATCATGGTCAGGTTGGTAATGGTAGTAGGAGCTCAGAAGGGACAGTGTGAGCCTGAGGACTGGCTTTCTTGCTGGGGCCATTGTTTGTGGCAGGTGGGTGTCACAACACAGCTTAGGGACAGACGTTGTCATGCAGAGTGTGGAGAAGAGATAATGGATTTGCAGTGGCAAAGGCCTTTAAAAGATGAGTGGACTTGAGATTAATTGGAGGCCGAAGAGTAATTCAAACAAGATGAGCTAGGGCTGGTAAATATCACCTTTTCTAAACTCTCATCAGGATTTTTTTGTGACACTTGGTGTGGCCTGGCTGTGAGAATTTACAGTCAGTCTTGTGGATTAGCTTAGAGGGTTGAGCTTTCCTCCTCAGACTCCCTGGGCATGGTGCAGAGGGCCATCAGGGCTGGGACTTGAGTGAAGGTCAAGTGAGGGATGTTGTCTGTGACTGGTGAGGGGACATCAAGTGCAGCATCACAGGAGGTGGCCTATGGATATCTGGGATCTGATTGTTGTTGTTAATAGTTGAGGTTGAAGGAAAAAAACAGCCATGGAGAGAGGCCTACATAGCAGGACTCAAGGCTGCCTCTATGAGTGTGGACTATCAGACTCTGGGCAGTGCTTGATCCTGATTCCATTTGGCAACCATCCTCTGGACCACACATGCTGAGTAATAAGTAAAAGGCCAGGAGATGAGTATGGGGGCCGGGGCTGTGGAAGTGCAGGTGTGAGAGAGGTGTGGTGGAAAGAGTGATATGCACTTGGAGAGGGAATGTGAATTCATGGCCACAGCACCCTGACATAAGAGAGAATGAAGGAAGAGCCTCTTTCTGGTGGTGCCTGGATGTAACAATAAGGTGAATTTTAGGGTAATTGCCTGTAAAGAGAGGGGTTTGGGTGCTACACTCTAGGTAAAGAGCTCAGGTGCCATTTAACTAACCTCCTGCCTTTTGTTGTTGGGAGTGACACACTGGTTGATGGGAATGAGATAGCATTCATCAGTGTTACCCAGGATTGTAAATTTCCAATTGCATGGGTAAGGAAGAAGGGTAAGAGTAAATATATTATGGAGGTGGTGACCTATATTTTTGGAAAAGAGGGTGATTAGGAAAAAATTTCCCCACACCATGACAAATTTGCATTACCTTTGAAGTTGTGCCACTGGGAATGAAGCTGTGTTAGAGAAGTGTTTTCAAAGAACTATGTGCAGCAGATTATGAAAAGTGATGGCTTCAACACCTTGGGAATAAGGTCAAGCTGATGAAGTGTGATGCCATGTTTTTGGTGTCTTAAAGGAACAATCAGAGGGACCACAAGGCTATTTCCTGAGAATACCAGTATCAAATCACTCATACTCTCTTTATGGCCAACATCCCTCTCTAACCTATGTTTTTGACACCCACTCTATTGATAAGAGGCAGTGTGACATACATGGGGTTCCAGACCTCAGGTATCTTCTATCTTCTCAACTGTCTTAATTTTTGTGGGAAGAAAAATATCAGCAGGAATATAAGACATTGGCTTCATGGGATGAAGGCGTGGTATGTTCTCAGATGTGAAGAGTGGAAAGAGCAGATGGGTGTGGAGGGTGGGGAGTATGACAGACTTATAGTCTTAGGAGTGAATCTGATCATGGGCTGTACTCTCCCCATTATGACAGGATGTAAACTTTGAGGACGTGGCCATTGCCTTTTCTCAGGAGGAGTGGGTGCTCCTTGATGAGGCTCAGAGACTTCTGTACTGCGATGTGATGCTGGAAGTGTTTGCACTTGTATCATCTGTAGGTAAGACCTTCACATTCTCCAAGTGTCCTGAGGTGATGACCTCTCTTCCTTTATTCGTCAGCTGTAGCTTCTCTCTCCCACAGCCAGAACATTGCCTCTGCTAATCTAATTTCCCCCACTGTCCTGTCAAATGTGCTGTGGCTACCAGGGATGAGCTGGATGGGGAGCCCTGAGCAAAGGACTCCACAAATATCCCTAACACCCATAACCTCAAAAAGTACAGTAAGTGTTAGGGGGTCAGAAGTCTTGCAGTGAGCTTAATGGGTCCCAGCTTGCACTGTCTCTTCATTAGAGGCTGACCGTGTCCACATGCATGGCTTCAACTTCTGCCCTCTTTCTCTAGGTAAAGGATCTTTGTGACAGCCTGTGCCATGTGATGGTCATTATCTACATGAACCATGCGCTGTTCCTGTAAAGCCACCATTCAAGTGTTTGTAATATTTTCTTCCCTTAATACTATAGCAAGCTGTGTTGCTCTGGCCCAGTGCTAACTAATCACTTCTGTATCACCTGTTTCTCTGCAGTACTCTGCAGCATTGACTTGCACATGTGTTCTGATGTGCACATACGTGTTAAGTAGTCCTTGAAACCAGCTACTCCTTTATTGAATTTTACTTGGCGTAAGAAGGAACCAACCTCTTGCACAGCTCTCTCCTGTCTCCAGCAGACAAGACATGCTGAACGCTATTAGTTGAAGGATGAGCTGGAGATCCATATTCTAATCCATGTGGTGCTTTCCATGTTTGTGTCATATTTCTGTTGAGAAATCGCTTTTTGTGATCTTCCTTAGCCCAGAAAGTCACAAGAGCCTCTTAGTAATCCTTCCTGCACATCTCTTATTTTCAGACAATTGCATGGAAACAATGTGTGATGTGTAACATTTTTGTAATGGGACTTCCCCCTATCACCACCTTCAACATTCATTTCCTTACCCTTTCTCACTTTTCAGGTTGTTGTCATAAAATCGATGGTGATGAGGCCTGTTCTGATCAGAGTATATCTATAAAAGGAGAGTCACAGGTCAGGGCTTCTAAGACAGCTCCAAGCACCCAGAAGATCCTTCTGTGTAAGCAGTGTTTCTCTGTGTTAAAAGGTATTTTGCACCTGACTGGATCTCATGCAGCATATTTTGAGCAGAAAGAATTCTGTAGGGAAGACTTGCAGTACAACTCAGAGCGTCCCCAGCACCAAGCCACTCTCAACACTGAGGAGCTACACTGTGGCAGTGAGATTTCACAGGAATATCTTGATGGAAAAAGTCATCACCAGTGTGAAAACGCTGCCAGCCACAACTTGAAAGTTGTTCAGTGTCAGGGTGTGTGTTCTGGAGAACTGATTTATGAGTGTAACAAATGTAGGAAAGTGTTTAGACGAAACTTTAAAGTCATTCAACATAAGAGAGTTCGCTCTGGAGAAAAGTGGGATGAGTGTAATGAAGCTGCGAAGTTCTTCAGAGAAAGACCTGCACTCATTAAACACCAGAGAGTTCACACTGGAGAGAAGCCATATGACTGTAGAGAATGTGGGATGTCCTTTTGTCTAAGGGCTCAGCTCACTAGTCACCTCAGAATTCACACTGGAGAGAAGCCACATGAGTGTACTGAATGTGGGAAATTCTTCAGTGAACAAAATGCATTGTTTAAACACCAGAGAGTTCACACTGGAGAGAAGCCATATGACTGTACAGAATGTGGACTGTCTTTTTGTCTAAGGGCTCAGCTCAGTAGTCACCTCAGAATTAACACTGGAGAGAAGCCACATGAGTGTACTGAATGTGGGAAATTCTTCAGTGAACAAAGTGCATTGTTTAAACACCAGAGAGTTCACACTGGAGCAAAGCCATTTAATTGTAGAGAATGTGGAATGTCCTTTTGTCAAAGGGCTCAGCTCACTAGTCACCTCAGAATTCACACTGGAGAGAAGCCACATGAGTGTATTGAATGTGGGAAATTGTTCAGTGAACAAAGTGCATTGTTTAAACACCAGAGAGTTCACACTGGAGCAAAGCCATTTAATTGTAGAGAATGTGGAATGTCCTTTCTTGAAAGGGCTCAGCTCACTAGACACCTCAGAGTTCACACTGCAGAGAAGCCATATGATTGTAGAGAATGTGGGATATCCTTTCATCAAAGGTCTGACCTTACAGTACACCTCAGAGTTCACACTGGAGAGAAGCCATATGAGTGTACTGAATGTGGGATGTCCTTTCCTCGAAGGTTTCGCCTCACAGAACACTTGAGAGTTCACACTGGAGAGAAGCCATATGAGTGTAGAGAATGTGGGATGTCCTTTCGTCGAAGGGCTCACCTCACTGTACACCAGAGAGTTCACACTGGAGAGAAGCCCTATGAGTGTACTGAATGTGGGAAGTTCTTTAGTGACAGAAGTACACTCAATAAACACCTCAGAGTTCACACTGGAGAAAAGCCATATGAGTGTACTGAATGTGGGAAGTCTTTTAGCCAAAAGTCTAAACTTATTAGACACCTGAGAGTTCATAATGGCAACAAGCCATATTAGTTCCGTGATTGTGGGAAGCCCTTCAGTGATAAGTCTTACCTTGAACAACCCCACAGTGTTCACAATGGAGAAAAGCCGTACAGTGTATTGAGTGTGGAATGTCTTTTCGTCTAAAGGTATACCTCACTGTACACCTCAGAGTTCACACTGGAGAGAAGCCACATGAGTGTACTGAATGTGGGAAGTCTTTTAGACAAAAATCTCACCTTACTAAATATTTCAGAGTTCATACTGGAGAGAAGTGTTAAATGTTCAGGGAACGTTTTATTTTTCTCACTTAATATAAGAACAATGGAGGAGACTCTGCGACTGATGTTCCTGAATTTAAACCCATTTTAATGGAACATACACTCTTCTACATTGCTCATAAGTTTTCAATACAAGTGAAGCTTGAAGGAGGTGCGTTGCAGTTGGTAAGATGCCCAGATCTACTACCTGAATGATTTGTGGCTGAAGAGATGTCACGTTTAAAACCTGGCTCACCTGAAGAGTGTGTATCAGTCACAAACCCTCTGGGCTCAGGGTAAATGTATTTTGTGTCCTCACTTGTGCTTGAGAACATTATGATTACTCCAGCTCTTGACAGGATCTTCATTCCTTTTTCTCTGACTAAGTAATGCACCTGACCCAGGATTCTTCCAGGGCAACCATCTTCAACTAAGAAGTGCTGCCTCTTTCAGGGACATTGTGGTTCTCACATTATGCTGTGATGAATTATTTCAGGTTCTAATTCACCAGCCTGCAAAGCACTTGCTGTCCTCTGTTCTGCTTTGTGATCTTTATTAAAGGTGTTTTTTCTTTCGTACCTTTAACTTGTGTTGGTTATATTCACTTCCAGGGATGATTTTCAGTCACTATTGTGATCTATCATTGTAGAATTAACAGATATGGCATGGATCCCAACGTTTCTGTGCTTTAGGAGGGACAGCATAATGCCATAAAATCACTCATTGACCAATATTGGCTTATTTTGCATTGCTTCCCCAGGCCTTGAAAGAAAGACTGCATGACTTTGTGGTACTAATTTGCAGGTTTGATCCCAGCCCTTATGGGGCCATGTAGGAGGCAGCTAATTTTTTGTTTTCTATGATGTTGATATCTCTCTCAATCTCTCTCTTACTCTCCTTCTTCCTTTGCACTCTGTCTAAAAATCAATGGCAAAATATCCTAAGATGAGGCTTACCAAAAAAAAACTGAAACATTCACCCTGCTGCCCTGAGTTGGGGCCTCTACCTTCCCAACCACCCTTCCTCAGTCTTTACTGACTTTGCCTGGGACGTTCCCACTGCAGCTGGGCACACTATGTCTTTCCCAGGGTTTGGTAGAGAGGAGCGCCAGGCAAGGCCCTGGGAGGGATTTGTGTTCTGTGTCTGCCTGAGATGTGCTGGCCAGGGCTTTTCTGTTTCCATACAGAGGTCTCTCCAGCCTCCTCTTCCCCACCCCCAGGGACCAGGCCTGATACAAATGAACCTAGTTCTGTATCTGGGAGAAGCCCCCTGATGCGTTCGGTTCTCAAATCAGTTCAGCTTTATAAAATCCTGCCTCCAGCCAACCTGCTCACACCCCTGAGAGCCACTGGTGTTTAAGTCTTTTTTTTTTTTTTCATTTTAGGGATTATTTTGCACTTTAATTTTATTAAAAATTGAGCACCCCTTTTCCCCAATCCCTCAACCAGCCAGTCCTGGAGGTAGCATGGATTCTCCATGAAATGGTGCTGTGTATTTTCAATGGTGAGAACATTCTGTAATTCAAGTGTTTCCAGAAGGAGAGGCTTGGTCTCAATATAATTCCACATTCAGAGGATGAGTTGTGATTGGTGTGTCCCTTCCCTAAGTTTTGCCTGGGCATCGAAGACCTGAAATGAGGTGATAGTTCCTGGATTCCTGGGAATAGTGTGCTGCTGGGGTGTGTGGTTGAGGGGCAGAGAGGTTGGGTGACTGTGAACGTGTTTCTGCCAGCCCATGGGCCAGGTTCCTTGAGTGGGTGGGCTGAGGGAAGGCTGTAGGGATGAGGACTTGAATCAGGCTGGATGGAGGCTCGGCAGGCATGGGTGGGCATAAGGGAGACATATAAAGACTGAGGCTGTGGATACTGTGGAGCCCAACTGTTTCAGAGAACCCAAATACAGAGTCCCCTATCCTTGGGAACTGGCATTCAAGTGGAGGACAGTCCACAAAGAATGGACCAGGATACCTGTGACAGGTGACAGCAGCGATGGAGGAAGGTGAAACCAGCATTGGTCAGTGGGGTCTTCACTGAGGAAGTCTGGGAAGGGGTGGCAGGCTTTAGGTGGTAGCCTGCAGGGAGCATTCCCTGTGCATTTGTGAGCTTTAGGGAGGTCAGCGTGGCCAGTTTTAACAGCGAACATCAGAATGTGGTAAAAAATAAAAATAAATGGTGGCTGAATAGGTATTGTGCATCTTGTCCTGATGCAGACTGGAAATACACCTAAATCGAAGAACATCCTCGTGGTATTAACAAATTACATGCAGCTGAGGAGACAGTTTACAACAAGGAAGGACAGAGGACTCCTGGAGAACAGCAAGAACTAGGAATTGGAGTGACAGCCAGCCAGTGGGCAAGAGGGTGAGGAGAGAGCTGTGTTGCACCAAAGCTGTGTCCCTTCTTGACCTGGGTAACATCCAACTGTGTAAAGGAAAAGCCACGGGGCAGCTGGCTGCCGGGGGAACTGGACCAAAGCACACTATGGTCCCTGAAAGGCTGCCCCATGGAAGGCGGCCCAGACAGCGCGGTGCTGGGGAGACAAGGAGCAGTTTCATTGGTTTGGTTTGTCTGCTTTTGTTCTCTAAGCCCAGAACACAGGGCTTTTCTATTGCAAACACTCACCTGGAGCTTTGGGGCTGGGAGAGAGGCACAGACTTGAGGGGCCTGAGGAGAGGCTGGGGAGGAAAGCAGGGCAGGGAGAGGTGTCCAGGAGTCCTGCATTGGGACATTGTTTGTTGTTTTTTAAATTGCTTTATTTTTTTAATTATCACATAAGTCTCCTTTTCCCTCCATTGACCAGTCTCCCAGCACATGCCCTCCCCTCCTTGCTGTCTATGCCCATTGGATATGCTCATATGCAGGCATACACGTCCTTCAATTGATCTTTTACCCCATCCCCCTCCCTTGCTTTTCCTCTTAGTCTGAACAGTCTGTTCAATGCTTCTATGATGCTGGCTCTATTTTTGTTCATCAGTTTATGTTGTTCATTATCTTCCACAAGTGAGATCACATGATATTTATTTTTCTCTGCCTTCTTTTCCTTAGCATAATGCTCTCTAGGTCCATTCATGCTGTTGCAAATGGTAAGAGTTCATTCTTTTTTACAGCAACGTAGTATTCCGTTGTGTAGATATACTACAGTTTTTAATCTACTTATCTGCTGATGGGCATTTAGACTGTTTCCAAATCAGCTATGATAACTACGATTGTGCTGCTCTGAACATATGGGTTCATATATCCTTTCATGTTGGTGTTTCTGATTTTTTGGGCTATTTTCCTAGAAGTGTGACAATCTTAGCTTCCAAACCTAAGTGGCCATTTCTCCCCAGAAGAGCTAGCCCCTCCCATTAGGTTCAGGGCAGGAGATACTTCCTGCCACACCCTGCATTTTGAGTTTTACCGAGGAAGCAAAGGCAGAGGCCAAGCTTCTGGGTCTAAATAGCCCCAAAGAGCCCTCAGTGACTGGATTGGAAGAGGGGCGGGTCCACCTTGCTATTCAGGGAATCAGACTGATAAAAACTCCAGGTTGCCAACCAGCCCCATTGGTCTCAATACAAGGATCTCTGACCAGCCAAGACCAGAGCAATATTTTGGGACACATGTGGACGAGCAGCTCTGAGTCAGGAAAAAAACACCCATCTTATTCCCTGAAAGAGAAACAGCACAATTCCCACCTAAAGCCCTGTCAGAAACAGATGCTTGAGTGATAAGACTGACAGCCAGAGGACAGGCAAAGAGGGCAGATTGGCCCTGCCTGCTTGGAGCCAAGGCCTGTGGAGACAGACACTAGAAGAAGACCCGTGGATCGCTTGGAGCTTCAAGCAGGGAGTTAAAAGTCAAAGACTGACTGACGGGGACAGCACCTCGGTCCCTATGAGGAAGCCCAGAATTAGCAGACAGAAGAGTGGGGTCCTACACCAGCAGCCATGGGGCATTGAAACTCAGCTGAAGTGAACGACACTTCACTTTTTTTTATTATTTTAAATTTTTTATTTTTGTTTTTATTTACATCTTATTTTTGCACCTTTTTCCTTCTCACTTGTTATTCCCATTTTTCACCTCTTTTACCCATTTTAGTTTTTCTATTTCTTCTTCCCCTTTTACAAATGGACCTATTTTATCTGCTGTATTGGTGTGTTATTCTAGTCTCTGTTGGTTTATTTACATATCTAATTCCCTCTTCCTGATCCTACTCCACTTCCCCTTCTCTTTTCTTTTTCTTCACTCTGCTTTTTATTTTCCTTCTCTTTTGTTTTTCTCTTTTCTTATCCTAATTTTTTAACTTGCTTCACTTCTTAAATTTAGGGCTTTCTGCTGTCTCCTCTAATCCCCTTTGCAAAATAAAAATTATTTTCTCTTTGCCTTCTCATTTCTTTTCTCCATCCTCTGTTCTAAACTGTGGTCCTTTCCCTATTTATCTAATTGCTTAACCTTATTTTCTTTATTTAAGCTCAGCATGTACAGATTTTCCACCCCCACTTTTTTTCTGGGTGTTCCTTTTTTTGTTTGTTTGGTTTTTTTTTTTTTGGTTTTTTTTTTTTACTTTTATTTTCCATTTATTAAACTAGCAAAAGTAACAAGAAAATTGATGAAACCTCTTAAGCATCACTCTCATAAATAATACATGTGTTTTGTCACTGGGAAAACTGTGCCCCAAGTTGCGGTGCTGCTGGTTCATGAATATTGTTTAATCTTGCAAAGGGCTGGACAGACTTTCTGTTCAGGGCAGGCAATGGACACCAGCCACCAGCCACCAGCCTCCGGCTCCTCTCCGCTGCCAGGCCTTACCTGGGCACGGCCACCCCCCTGAGCACTCAGAACGACAGCACAACCATGGCCACCTTTGTGAGGCTCAGCACCAAAGCCAAGGTGCCCATCGTGAGCTTGGGCACCTGGCAGGTAAATAACACACGATTCCCTGGAGGGGCTTTGGGCATTTTCTCCTGCGAGTCAGGGATCTGGGGAGGTGCGAGTTCGGCCCTGGAGCCAGGCCGAGGTGACTTTCCTTTCTCAGGGATGATTCGAGCTGCAGAACTGCAAGTCTGGCTTTTTCCGGTGACAGTGAGAGTTCATGAGCAAGTACCCAATTTCAAGGCAATGTTGGACTTTATAAAACCCCAGTGGTTTTCCAGGGCAGTTTCTCTCTCAGCAGCCCTTCCATCTGAACGCTCCCTGGCTCTAGGTCACCGAAAAGGTGTGGTTGGAGGGGGGATGTCAGGGCGCAGAAGATCCCGGCACTCCTTGGATGCTCGGTGTGTACAGCATCCCTCTGCTCTGGGGCTTGCTAGAAATGTGGAAGGAAGCTCAGGCCTCACCTCGGGCTACTGAGGTGGAATCTGCAGTTCAGCAAGATCCCCAGGAGATGACGGTGCACCCTGGAGCCTGAGAGTTACTGTGACCACAGGAAGGATGTCCCAGGGTGTGCGGAGGTGCTCACCTCAGCAAGCAAAACCCAGAAAGGCCCTGTGCAGAGTTCAGCGAGGCAGATTCTGGAGCCTCTCCTAGGCTAAGTTTTATTTTTTTTTTAATTTTTTTAAATAAATCTTTATTGTTCAGATTATTACAGGTGTTCCTCTTTTTTCCCCCCTAGCTCCCCTCCACCTGATTCCCCACCCCACCCCATGCCCTTACCCCCGCCACTGTCTTCATCCATAGGTGTAAGCTTTTTGTCCAGTCTCTTCCCGCACCCCTCACACCCCCTTCCCCCTGAGAATTGTCAGTCCACTCCCTTTCTATGTCCCTGATTCTATTATATTCACCAGTCCATTCTGTTCTTCAGGTTTTTTATTCACTTGATTTTTAGATTCACTTGTTGGTAGGTATGTATTTGATGTCATTTTGTTGTTCATAATTTTTATCTTTACCTTTTTCTTCTTCTTCCTCTTCTTAAAGAACACCCTTCAGCATTTCATGTAATCCTGGTTCGGTGGTGATGAACTCCTTTAGCTTTTTCTTGTCTGTGAAGCTCTTTATCTGACCTTCAACTCTGAATGATAGCTTTGCTGGGTAGAGTAATCTTGGTTGTAGGTTCTTGCTGTTCATCACTTTGAATGTTTCTTGCCACTCCCTTCTGGCCTGCATAGTTTCTGCCAAGAAATCAGCTGACAGTCGTATGGGTACTCCCTTGTAGGTAACTAAACGTTTTTCTCTTGCTGCTTTCAAGATTCTCTCTTTGTCTTTTGCCCTTGGCATTTTAATTATGATGTGTCTTGGTGTGGTCCTCTTTGGATTCCTCTTATATGGGGTTCTGTGTGCTTCCTGAACTTGTAAGTCTATTTCTTTCACCAGGTAGGGAAAGTTTTCTGTCATTATTTCTTCTAATAGGTTTTCAATATTTTGCTCTTTCTCTTCTTCTGGCACCCCAAAAATTCGGATGTTGGTACGCTTAAAGTTGTCCCAGAGGCTCCTAACACTATCTTCATATTTTTAGATTCTTTTTTCTTTTTGTTTTTTCTGGTTGGGTGTTTTTTGTTTCCTCATATTTCAGATCTTTGGTTTGATTCTTGGGGTACATTGATCTACAGTTGAGTTTCTGTATATTCTTTATTTCAGACAGTGTATGCTTAATTTCTGACTGGTCCTTTTCCATTTTTTTGGCATTCTCATTAAGGTCCTTGAAGGTCTCACTAAGCTCCTCGGAGGTCTCATCAAGTTTCTCGGCGGTTTTTAGAAGATTCTTGAGTAACCTTATAAATGTGGTTCTGAACTCTATGTCGTCCATTAGTTTGCTTTCCTCCATTTCTCTCATTCATGACATGTTTCTTTGTCTCCGCATTTTGCTGCTTCCCTGTGTTGATGGAGTGGCTTTGTGTGGTAAGTGACCTATAGGGGCCAGTAGCTCAGCCTCCCCAATCACCTGAGGTGGACGCCTTTGGTACACCCCTTTGTGGACTGAGTGCAAAGTCTTGGTGTAGGTAAGCCTTGATTGCTGTTGGTACACTGGGAGGAATTGACCTCCAGGCCAATTGGCTATGAGGACCCGCTGTGTCTATAATGGAAGAACTGCTGCGCTGGAGACACGCTTATGGTGCAGGACTTTGGTGCTCACTGAGTCTGCCTCTTGAATGTATCACTTATGGATATGAGGAGTTGAAATTTGGTGTCTCACACTGACCACTAGGTACACTGGCTTCTGGATCTCCAATGGGGTGCAGGTCAGCTACTGTCTGAGGCCACCCAGCAGGAGCTACTGTAAGAACTACAGTTTTCTCCTCTTTGCTTGGGGTTTGGAGGTTTTGGAGCTGTCTGACCTGGGCTGCAAGTTTGCTAGGTTAAGCTGCGATAGGGCAGGCCATTCATATGCTAAAGCCGCTGCTTGGAGCTTGGGTGGGTTCGTAGATTGTGCAGGGCGGGGTCTCAGGGCGTGACTAGGCTAGGGCGTGGCAAACAGCGATGGCTGCCAGTAAGCCAGCTCTGCGGCTCTGCGTCCCCGCGTCCCACGCCCCAGCACAATAAACAATTGTTCCTGCGAGCAGCCCTGCAAGCAAGCCTCCCTCACTTTCCGACCCCACGGCAGACAGTCCAGCTTCTCCCCATAGAAGTTTGGGTCCCCCGCGTCTCCCCAGAAACGAGTTCGGAGTAATCGGGAGCTTATCTTCCTTCGGGTTGAAAACAGCAGCGCTCCCAGTCACCCGTCGCCAGCCCGATTCGCGTGTCTCCGTACCTCAGCTTTTCAGCGCTTGTGCACCCCTCAGTGCTGTTTGCTCTTTCCTTCTAGTTGTAGAACTTCCACTCAGCCAGCTTTCCCGTGGTTCTGGGTGATAGACGTTTTGTCTTTTAGTTGTAGTTTTGAAATTGTTGTGCGAGGCAGCAGTTTAGGTGTTTACCTACGCCGCCATCTTGGATCTCTCCACTGTTTGTTTGGTATTATGTATTTTAACTTTATTTTTTTAATTTCTTTATTAAGATATTACATATGTATCATCATCCCTCCATTAATCCCCAAAATCCCCCTACTCATGCCCTCACGCCCCCTGGTGTTCGTGTTCATTGGTTAGGCCTGTAGGCATGCATACAAGTCCTTTGGTTGACCTCTCCTCCTTACCCCCACCCTCCCCTACCTTCCCTCTGAGGTTTGACAGACTGATCAATGCTTCTTTGTCTCTGGATCTGTTTTGTTCATCAGTTTATGTTGTTCATTATATTCCATAAATGAGTGAGATCATGTGATATTTATCTTTCTCTGACTGGCTTATTTCACTTAGCATAATGCTCTCCAGGTCCATCCATGCTGTTGCAAATGGTAAGAATCCCTTATTTATTAACGCAGCATAGTATTCTATTGTGTAGATGTACCACAGTTTTTTAATCCACTCATCTGCTGATGGGCACTTAGGCTGTTTCCAAATCTTAGCTATTGTAAATTGTGCTGCTATGAACATAGGGGTGCATATATCCTTTCTGATTTGTGTTTCTAGTTTCTTAGGATATATTCCTAGAAGTGGGATCACTGGGTCAAAAGGGAGTTCCATTTTTAGTTTTTTGAGGAAACTCCATACTGTTCTCCACAGTGGCTGCACCAGTCTGCATTCCCACCAGCACTGCACGAGGGTTCCTTTTTCCCCCTCATCCTCGCCAGCACTTGTCGTTTGTTGATTTGTTGATGATAGCCATTCTGACAGGTGTGAGATGGTACCGCATTGTTGTTTTGATTTGAATCTCTCAGATAATTAGTGACTTTGAGCATGTTTTCACATGTCTCTTGGCCTTCCTTCTGTCTTCTTTTGAAAAGTATCTATTTAGGTCTGTTGCCCATTTTTTGATTGGATTGTTTATCTTCCTTTTGTTAAGTTGTATGAGTTCCCTGTAAATGTTGGAGATTAAACCCTAATTGTTGATGTCACTGGCAAATATGTTCTCCCATGCAGTGGGCTTTCTTGTTGTTTTATTGATGGTCTCCTTTGCTGTGCAAAAGCTTTTTATTTTGATGTAGTCCCATTTGTTTATTTTCTCTTTAGTTTCCATTGCCCTAGGGGCAGTATCAGTGAATAAGTTCTTTTGGCATATGTCTGAGATTTTGCTGCCTGTGGATTCCTCTAGTATTTTTATGGTTTCCCATCTTATGTTTAAGTCCTGTATCCATTTTGAGTTTATTTTTGTGTATGGTGTAAGTTGGTGATCTAGCTTCATTTTTTTGCATGTATCTGTCCATTTTTCCCAACACCATTTGTTGAAGAGACTGTCTTGACTCCATTGTATGTTCGTGCCTCCTTTGTCAAATATTAATTGAGCATAGTGGTTTGGGTCAATTTCTGGGTTCTCTATTCTATTCCATTGATCAATATGTCTGTTCTTGTGCCAGTACCAGGCTGTTTTAAGAACAGTGGCTTTGTAATACAGCTTGATATCTGGTATTTAGATCCTACCTACTTTGTTCTTTTTTTCTCAGGATTGCTGCAGCTATTCGGGGTCTTTTTTTATTCCAGATGAATTTTTGGAAAGTTTGTTGTAGGTCTGTGAAATATGCAGTTGATATTTTAATGAGGATTGCATTGAAACTATAGATTGCTTTGGGTAGTATGGACATTTTGATGATGTTGATTCTACCAATCCATGAACACAGTATGTCTCCATCTGTTTATGTCTCCCTCCATCTGTTTATGTCTCCCTCTATCTCTTTTTTCAGTGTCCTATAGTTTTTTGCATATAGGTCTCTTACCTCCTTAGTTAAGTTATTCCTAGGTATCTTATTTTTTTTGGTGCGATGGTAAATAGGATTGCTTTTTTAGTCTCTCTTTCTGTAAGTTCATTATTGGTGTATAGAAATGCCATAGATTTTTTGGCATTAATTTTGTATCCTCCTACATTTCCGAGTTCATTTATTAAGTCTAATAATTTTTTGATGGAGTCTTTAGGGTATTCTATATACAATATCATGTCATCTGTGAATAAGAACAGTTTTACTTCTTCTTTTCCAATTTGGATGCCTTTTATATCTTCTTGTCTGATCGAAATGGCTAGTACTTCAGTACTATGTCGAGCAGGAGTGGTGAGAGTGGGCATCCCTGTCTTGTTCCTGTTCTTAGGGAAATGTTTTTAGTTTTTGCCAATTGAGTATGATGTTGGCTGTGGGTTTGTCATATATGGCTTATTATGTTGGGGTAAGATCCTTCTATTCCCACTTTGTTGAGAATTTTTATCAAGAAAGGGTGTTGGATTTTTGTCAAATGCTTTTTCTGCATCAATTGATATGACTGTGTGATTTTTATCTCTCAATTTGTTTATGTGATGTATCACGTTTATTGATTTGTGGATATTGTACCATCATTGCATCCCCGGGATAAATCCTACTTGGTCATGGTGTATGATCTTTCTGATGTACTGCTGGATCCGATTTGCTAGAATTTTGTTGAGGATTTTGGCATCTAAGTTCATGAGGGATATTGTCCTATAATTCTCTTTCATTGTGTTGTCTTTATCTGGTTTTGGTATTAGGGTAATGCTGGCTTCATAGAAGGAGCTTGGAAGTGTTCCTTCCTCTTGAATTTTTTGGAATAGTCTGAGGAGGATAGGTTTTAGTTTTTCCTTGAGTGTTTGGTATAACTCCGCTGTGAAGCCTTCTGGCCCCGGGCTTTTGTTTGCTGGGAGATTTTTCATGACTGCTTCAATTTCTTCCATAGTTATCAGACTATTGAGATTTTTAGACTCTTCCTGATTGAGTTTTGAAGGTTGTATTTTTCTAGGAATGTGTGCATTTTCTCCAGGTGGTCTAGGTTGTTGGAGTAGAGTTGTTCATAGTATTTTTTAAGAATCTTTTGTATTTATGTGTGGTCTGTTGTTATTTCGCCTCTCTCATTTCTGATTTTGTTTATTTGAGTCCTCTCTCTTTGTTTCTTGGTGAGCCTGGCTAGAGGTTCATCAATCTTGTTTATCCTTTCAAAGAACCAACTCTTGGTCTCATTGATCTCTTGTATTGTTTTTAATTTTGGTCTCTATGTCATTTATTTCTGCTCTGATCTTTATTATCTCCTTCCTTCTGCTCACTCTGGGATTTTCTTGTTGCTCTCTTACTCATTATTTGAGTTGTACAGTTAGATGATTTACTACCATATTTTCTTTTTTTCTTTTCATTTTATTTTGTTTGTTTGTTTGTTTGTTTTTATGTAGGCCTGTAGAGCTATAAACTTCCCTCTCAGGACTGCTTTCATTGTGTCCCATAGATTTTGGATTGTTATGTTTTTATTGTCATTAGTTTCCAGGATGTTTTTAATTTCTTCTTTGATCTCATTTGTAACCCAGTCATTATTTAATGGCATGCTATTCAGCTTCCAAGTGTTTGAGATTTTTGGATTGTTTTTATTGTAGTTTATTTCTAATTTTATGCCATTGTGGTCTGAGAAGATGCTTGGTATGATTTCAATCTTCTTGAATTTTGGGAGACTTTGTTGTGACCCAAAGTTTTTGAAAATGTCCCATGTGCACTTGAGAAGAATGTATATTCCATGGCTTTGGGGTGAAATGTTCTGAAGATGTCACTTAAGTCATCTGATCTAGTGAGTCATTTAGGATTGCTATTTCTTTGCTGATTTCTTGTCTAGAGGATTTATCCAGTGATGTCAGTGGGGTATTAAAGTTACCTACTATGATTGTATTGTTGTCTATCTCTCTCTTGATATCTTCCAGGAGTTTTGTTATGTATTTGGGTGCTCCTGCATTGGGTGCATATATGTTTATCAGGGTTATATCCTGTTGTATCGATCTCTTTAGTATTATGAAGTGGCCTTCCTTATCTCTTGTTATGGCCTTCACTTTGAGGTCTATTTTGTCAGATATAAGTAGTGGTACCCCAGCATTTTTTTCATTTCCATTTGCCTGGAAGATATTTTTCCATCCCTTCACTTTCAGTCTGTGTGAGTCCCTTGTTCTGAGTTGAGTCTCTTGTAGACAGAATATATATGGGTCGTGTTTTTTTTATCCATTCAGCCACTCGATGTCTTTTGATTTAGTCTGTTTACGTTTAAAGTTATTACTGAAAGGTACTTGTTTATAGTAATTTCTATTTTTGTGCCAGTGTTCCTTCTTACCTTTTTATTTCTTCTTTTTACAGCATTCCCTTTAGCATTTCTTGCATTGCTGGTTTGGTGGTGATAAACTCCCTTAGCCTTTTATTGTCTGCGAAGCTCCTGATTTCCCCTTCAATTTCGATTGATAGTCTTGCTGGATAGAGTATTCTTGGATTCAGTCCTTTGCTTTGCAACACTTTGTATACCTCCTTCCATTCCCTTCTAGCTTGATGTGTTTCTATTGAGAAATCATTTGATAATCTGATGGGGGATCCTTTGTAGGTAACTCTCTGTCTCTCTCTTGCAGCCTTTAAGATTCTCTCTTTGTCGTTAATACTTGCCATTGAAATTATGACGTGTCTTGCTGTGGATCTTTTGGGATTGATCTCGCTTGGGACTCTCTGTACTTGTGTAACTTCTTTTTTCCCCATATCCTGGAAGTTTTCTGTCATTATTTCTTCAAATAGATTTTCTAATCCTTGCTGCTCTTCTTGTCCTTTGGGCAGGCCTATTATACGTATGTTACTTCATTTCATGTTGTCCCAAAGCTCCCTTAGGCTCTCCTCCTGCTTTTTAATTTTTTTCTCCAATTGCTGTTCAGATTGAGCTTGTTTCTGTACCTGATCTTCTAACTCACTAATTCGATTCTCTGCTTCTTCTAGTCTACTGTTGAAAATTTCCATGGTGTTTTTGATTGTAGCTATATCACTTTTCATTTCTTCCTGATTCTTGCATAGGTTGTTGATTTTCTCATCCATCCGATGTTTGAATTGCATGACCATTACTCTGAATTCTTTTTCAGTCATGTTGCATGCTTCAGTTTCACTAATTTCCTTTCTTGGTGACTCCTCATTTTTTTTTCCTTTGGGGATTGTGTCGTTTCCCCATTCTGACTATCACCAGAAGGTTCAAACTTCAAGTTGCATGGACCTGGGAAATGTGCAGTGGGAGCTTCGCACCATCCAAGTGTCACTGAAGTGCTCTGATACTAAGATGTGTGGCTGCTGTGGGTTGGTGGGAACCAGGCTCGCCCAGGGTCAGTGTTATCTGCACTCAGTGTGGTCTCATGTGTGCACCTAGAATCAGGGACCCCGCCTGCACCGCGCTGTAGGTGTGTGCCAAAAATCAGAGTCCCCTAGTGCGTGCCAGGAGTCAGAGTTCCTCTGTGTCTGCACCAGGAATCGAGTAGCAGAGTCTCTGTTGCTTCGTGCAGCTTCTTGCTTAGAATCAGGGCCCCTGTGTGTGCATGCACCAAGAATTGGAGTCACTGGCTCTTAGTGTGACTGCGCTGCGAGTCAGGGATCCCAGGTACACGCGATAAGAAACAGAGTCAAGTCAGTGGTGTTCAGTGCTGCCTCCTGCTCAGAAAATAGGGGTCCCAGTCACCTTGGGGTTGCACAATAGCACTGTGTCGGCCAAGGGTGCGCTCCGGGGCTGCGGAAAACAGACTTCCGTGTGTGCTTGCCCAGAATCGAAGTCAGGTGGCAATGTTGCCCTGCATGGACTTCGGGTTTGGTCGCCCGATTGCGTTGCAGGAAGCAGATTCCCAGTCTCTGTGCATGCACAGGCTCAAATTCCTGTAGCGGGGCTGCAGCCTGTGCACGCACTCCCAGGCTCAAATTCCCGTAGCGGCGCTGTGGCCCGTGTGAGGGGCGGGTCTGTCAGTTACTATGGCACTGCCCGCGAGCCTGCGGGTTGGGGCTAGGCTCCTTGACTCACAGAAATCTGTGGCGGGGATTTCTGGATTCTTGTTGTCTGTTGGTCTACAGCTGTGGTCGCAGGTCTCTCTCCCCAGGGGCTGCAGGGTCCTGGTTTGCTTCTGAGACCAGACTGGGTGGTGCTGAGGCCAGGATCCTAGTCTCAAGCAGCTCTGTATCTCAAGATGGCATGGTCTCTGTGCCCGCTCTGGCTGCCCAGAAGTGTCTGCATTGTGCACGGGGTTAAGCCTGCCCGGTTTGTCAGGCCCTTGGAAGACCTGCAGAATCTAATGGTCTTTAGCTCATATACACACACATCACACATGTCTACACACTCCTCTATTGCTCCCTCACTCTCTCACACTCCCTCCCTACCTTCCTGCCGGTCGCCATCTTCCCCTCCTGGGTGTTTCTTGTTTGTCCCTTTTGCTTTGTTTTTTTTGTTGTTGTTGTTGTTGTGTTTTCTTCCCCTACTTTTTCTTTCTTTCTTTCTTTTTTTACTCATTGCTATCATTCTTCCTCTCTTTAATCTTTACTAATTATCTTTTCTCTGGTTATAGGGGTTATAGGTGTCTTGTGTACATTCGTGTTTTGTTCCTCCTGTGTTGTGTCTTGTCCTGTTGTATTTTGTGCATTTAGCTCAGTGCTTCTACATCCACTGGCACAACGTGGTAGGAAGCCAGCCACATAATCAGACACCCCAAGAGGAGATTCCATTTTTGAAATGGATAATAACATTCAAGATCTAATCATATCAGAGTAACCTAAATATTTCAAGTATGATGCCTCCCTAGAATACCCAGCCCTGATGACCTGAGAGACTGAACCACGAGGTACTACAAAACAGCTAGTACATAAGACTAATTGAAAAAATCTGGAAAGCGAGAAACCAAGATGGCGGCATAGGTAAACACCTAAACTGCTGACTTGCACAACAATATCAAAACTACAACTAAAAGACAAAAAGAACACCATCCAGAACCACAGGAAAGCTGGCTGAGTGAAAATTCTATAAGTATAAAGAAAGAGGAAAGCACATTGAGATTCAGAGGACCTGCAAAAGGCTGAGGTACGGAGACTGGCGCGTGGAGAGGACGGGCAGCTGAGTGCGCAGCTGAACTCCAGTCCAGGGTGAGACTCCGGGAAACCCGATTCATTTGGGGGGATTCTGGACTGTCAGGAAAAGAGAAAGCACACTGAGACTTGGGAGCTGCGGAAGGCAGAGGTCCAGAGGCGTGCGCGCGCAGGAAGGACTGACTGCTGAGTGCACGGGTGGCCGAGTGCACGGCTGGCTTTCTAAATCGGGAGAGAGATGGAAGCTCCTGACTGCACTGAACTCCAGTTCCGGGTGAGTTTCTGGGAACTCAGACTCATTCGGGGAGAAACTGGACTGTCTGGCAGTGGGCGAAACTCGAGGGCAGCTTTCTTTCAGAGGTGCTTGCAGCGATTACCGAGGGACACTGAGAGCCAGGGGCCTCATAGGGCAGGGCTGACGAGAAACCAAGACTGTCTGCTCCACCCTGAAACTCCACCCCATCCAAGCTGAGCACTGAGGCTTTTGTAATTTTGCAAGTCTTGTCTCATAAGGGTGTCTACAGCACAGAAGTTCTCCCAGCATAGACACAGCGGGTCCTCACAGACAATTGGCCTGGAGGTCAATTCCTCCCAGTGTACCAACAGCAATCAAGGCTTAACTACACCAAGACTTTGCACTCAGCCCACAAAGGGGTTTACCAAGAGCATCCACCTCAGGTGATTGGGGAGGCTGAGCTACTGGACCCTATAGGTCACCTACCACACGAAGCCTCTCCATCAACACAGGGAAGCAGCAAAGTGCGGAGACAAAGAAACATGTCACGAATGAAAGAAATGGAGGAAAGCAAACTACTGAACGACATAGAGTTCAGAACCACATTTATAAGGTTACTCAAGAATCTTCTAAAAACCACTGAGGAACTTATTGAGACCTTTAAGGATCTTAATGAGAATGCCAAAAAAATGGAAAAGGACCAGTCAGAAATTAAGCATACAGTGTCTGAAATAAAGAATATACAGAAACTCAACTGTAGATCAATGTACCCCAAGAATCAAACCAAAGATCTGAAATATGAGGAAACAAAAAACACCCAACCAGAAAAACAAAAAGAAAAAAGAATCCAAAAATATGAAGATAGTGTTAGGAGCCTCTGGGACAACTTTAAGCGTACCAACATCCGAATTTTTGGGGTGCCAGAAGAAGAGAGAGAGCAAAATATTGAAAACCTATTAGAAGAAATAATGACAGAAAACTTCCCCCACCTGAAATAGACTTACAAGTTCAGGAAGCGCACAGAACCCCATACAAGAGGAATCCAAAGAGGACCACACCAAGACACATCATAATTAAAATGCCAAGGGCAAAAGACAAAGAGAGAATCTTGAAAGCAGCAAGAGAAAAACGGTTAGTTACCTACAAGGGAGCACCCATACGACTGTCAGCTGATTTCTTGGCAGAAACTATGCAGGCCAGATGGGAGTGGCAAGAAATATTCAAAGTGATGAACAGCAAGAACCTACAACCAAGATTACTCTACCCAGCAAAGCTATCATTCAGAGTTGAAGGTCAGATAAAGAGCTTCACAGACAAGAAAAAGCTAAAGGAGTTCATCACCACCAAACCAGTATTACATGAAATGCTAAAGGGTATTCTTTAAGAAGAGGAAGAAGAAAAAGGTAAAGATAAAAATTATGAACAACAAAATGACATCAAATACATACCTACCAACAAGTGAATCTAAAAAATCAAGTGAATAAAAAACCTGAAGAACAGAATGGACTGGTGAATATAATAGAATCAGGGACATAGAAAGGGAGTGGACTGACAATTCTCAGGGGGAAGGTGGTGTGAGGGGTGCGGGAAGAGATTGGACAAAAATCTTACACCTATGGATGAAGACAGTGGCGGGGGGTAAGGGCATGTGGTGGGGTGGGAATCAGGTGGAGGGGACCTATGGGGGGGAAAGAGGAACACCTGTAATAATCTGAACAATAAAGATTTATTTAAAAATGTGTCTATTGAGTTATGTTCTTGGAAGCTTAAAATGTAAGATACTGTAAGTTGTGCATTTAAGAAATGATTTGAAAAGTTCCGGTCAAGATGGCAACATAGATAAACACCATACTTAGAACCTCCAACAACTATATCAAAATTACAACTAAACTGCCTGAAAACTAGCTGAACAGAAGTTCTGTCACTAAGCATATACAGAAGAAGCCACATTGACACTGGTAGGAGGGGTGAAGACACAAAATGGGCTTATTCCACACCCATGTGTGATGAGTAAAAATCAGGAGGGATACCTCGCCTGCAGAGGTCTCCCCTAAGAAGTGAGGGGTCCCAGCCTCACACCAGGCCTGCCAGTTCAGGGTTCCAGTATCAGGACGAGAAGTCCCCAAACCTCTGGCTGTGAAAACCAGCAGGGATTGTGGCCGACTGAGACAGAGAGCTGCTGGAGTCTCAGGCAGATCCTCTTAAAAGGACCATGCACAGACTTACTCAGACTCACTCTCTCTGATCTCCAGCACTGGGGCACCAGGCACACACAAGGAGGAACTGAGTTGTCTGGCATCAGGGCAAGAGCTGGAGGGGCAGATTTCTGCCAGAAAAAAGTGCTGGCAAAGGCCATTGTTCCTTTGCTGAGCCCTCCCCAAACAGCCTGCAGGCAAGCCCCATAACTGAGTCAACCTGGCTACCACCATTTGCCCCACACCAGTGATTCCCTGACACCCAGCCTCACCAAACTTGTGGGCCCAGCCAAGTTGTTTCTATGGACTTTTCCATACAAACTGGCTGTCTTGGCTCATGCTTCAAACATTCTTAAAATTTCTCAAACAAGCAGCATCTGGCCTAGCAAGCCCCATGCATCTTGCTAAGTGGCCTTAGACCTGGTACTAGCAATAGTCAGCCTCAGTTTAGAGCTTGGCCTCTCCTGGGCAGACCATAGGCAGTGGCTCAACTTGTATTTCCTGGGAGGCCCCAGAGGCAGTGCACATGGTGGTGAGCTTCAGACCATGCCCAATTACAACCCAACCACCTCCACAAGCAGCACACTCAAAGAGAAGACTTGGCGGGCACCAAACCCGAGCTCACTGAAGCAGGTTCTGCTCTGTGCGGTCAGCCCCTGTCCAACAGATCCTAAGCTATAGTTGCAGCCAGTCCTCACAGCCCATTGGCCTGGGGTCAGTCGCTCCCAGTGACTTGCCAACAACAAGCAAGACTCAACTACAGCAGGACAGTGCACACAGCCCACACATACGGTGCACACCAGCTCAGACTGGGGAGGCTGCACCACTAGGTCCTATTAGGAAACCTACTACATTAGGCCACTACACCAAGATCTAATACATGGAAACACACACAGGAAAACAGCCAAAATGAGAAGACACAAAAAGAGATCCCAGATGAAAGAACAGAAGAAGTCTTCAGAAAAAGAGAACTAAATGAAAGAGAGGTAAGCAGATACAGAGTTAAAAGCAATTGTTCAAAGGATGTTCAAAGAACTTAGTGAGAAATTCAACAGCATAAAAAAGGATGTGCAAAGCTAAAACAATAACAGCAAGAACAACAAAAAGAAACAGCAGAAATGAAGAATACATTTATTAAAATGAAGAATACATTACAGGGAATCAACAGTAGAGTAGATGAAGCCAAGAGTCAAACCAGCAATTTGGAATGTAAGAAAGCAGAAAACAATCAGAACAGAAAAAAAAAAGAAAAAAATGAAGATAGTTTAACATGCACTGGGACAACTTCAAGTGGTCATGAGGTGACCAACTTTCACATCATGGGGTGCCTTAAGGAGAAGACAGAGGAAGGAAGGAAGAACTTATGTGAAGAAATAATGACAGAAAACTACCCTCATATGGTGAAGGAAATGGACATACAAATGCAATAACTGCAGAGAGCCCAAACAAGATGAACCCAAAGAGGCCTACACCAGGCCACATAATCAAAATGCCAAAGGTTAAAGACAAAGAGAGAATCTTAAAAGCAGCAATAGAAAAGCAGTTAGTTACCTACACCAGAGCTCTCATAAGACTATCAGCTGATTTATCAACAAATACTTTGCAGAACAGAAGGGACTAGCACAAAATACTCAACATGATGAAAAACAAGGACCTACAGCTGAAACCGGTTTGGCTCAGTGGATAGAACATCGGCCTGTGGACTGAAGGGTCCCGGGTTCGATTCCGGTCAAGGGCATGTACCTTGGTTGCGGGCACATCCCCAGTAGGGGGTGTGCAGGAGGCAGCTGATTGATGTTTCTCTCTCATCAATGTTTCTAGCTTTCTATCCCTCTCCCTTCCTCTCTGTAAAAAATCAATAAAATATATTTTAAAAGTAAAAGAAAAACAAGGACCTACAACCAAGATTATTTTGCCCAGCACAGCTATCATTTAGAATTGAAGGACATAAAAGTTATTCACAGACAAGACAAAGCTAAAGGAGCAGCTCATCACCACCAAACCAGCATTCCAAGAAAAATGAAAGCATCTTCTTTAAGAAGAAAAAGGTGGTGTGTGTGTGTATAAAAATATGAATAATATAATGACAATAAGTACAAATCTATCAACAGTTGCTTTAAATGAAAATGGATTAAATGTTCCAATCAAAAGACATGTGGTGACTGAATGGATAACAAAACAACACCCTTACTTATGATGTCTACAAGAGACACATTTCAGGTTGAAATGAGCACACAGATTTAAAGTAAAGGGATGGGAAAAGATAGTTCATGAAAATGGAAATGAAACAGAAAAGCTGGAATAGCAATAATTATACCAGTCAAAATAGACTTTAAAACAAAGGCTATCTAACAAAAGACAAAGAAGGACCCAGCACCGCCACTTCTGGGTATTTACCCAAATAAATATAAAAGGCTAAATCAAAAAGATATAAGCATCCATATGTTCATTGAAGCATTATTTACAATAGCAAATATGGAAGCAACCTAAGTATCCATGAATAGATGAATGGATAGCCCTCACCAGTGTGGCTCAGTGGATAGAGCGTTGACCTGCAGACTGAAAGGTCCCAGGTTCGATTCTGGTCAAGGTCATGTACCTTGGTTGTGGGCACATCCCCCAGTAGGAGGTGTGCAGGAGGCAGCTGATCGATGTTTCTCTCTCATTGATATTTCTAACTCTCTATCCCTCTCCCTTCCTTTCTGTGAAAAATCAATAAAAACATATTAAAAATAGATGAATGGATAAAGAATTGGTGCATGGAATATGACTCAGCCATAATAAAGAACAAAATCTTCATATTACTCTGGGTGAAATAAGTCAGACAGGGAAAAATGCCAGTTGGTTTCACTTATATGTGGAAGTTAAAGAACAAAATAAATGAGCAAGCAGAACAGAAACAGACTCATAGATACGGAAAACATTTTGAGACTTGCCAGTATGGTGTGGCAGGGAAAAGATGAAGGAAGGATAAAAAAAGTTGAAGAGATTCAGAAGTACAAATTGGGAGTTACAAAATAGTCCCAGGGATGTAAAGTGCAACACAGGGAATGTTGTCAATAATCCTATATAATAAAAGCCTAAGTGACCAACTGTTTGACTGTTCCACTGATCGACTGGTAGCTGTGACGTGCACTGACCACCAGGGGGCAGATGCTCCGACGGGTAGGTTAGCTTGCTGCTGGGGTCTGGCCAATTGGGACTGAGCCAAATGGGCCCGACACACCCTGGAGCTCTCCCATGGTCTCTCCCCGGCCTTGATCACGCACTGCTGAGGTCCCTCAGTCTGGCCTGTGCCCTCTTGCAATCCGGGACCCCTCAGGGGATGTCCGCAGGCCAGGCCAAGGGACCCACTGGTGCACGAATCCATGCACTGGGCCTCTCATATTTTAATAACTATATATGATGTGAGATGGGTACTAGATTTATTGGGTGACCACTTCCTAAGTTATACAAATGTCTAATAATGTGGTTGTACACCTGAAACAAATATAATATTGTACATCATCTTAATTTAAAATTTTAAAATTAAGAAAAACAAAATAGGATCTTTGTAATAGCTTTATTAAGATGTAATTCATATACCCTATAATACATCACTAAAGTATACCATTTTAAAAAACATTTTCTCTTGTATTGTGTTCCAAAGACCAATGTGGCCGCACATCTGAACCTCATCCTCCAATTCATTTTGACGTGTTAGTAACCAAGCTAGTCATTTCACCTCCATCTGCCTGACTCCTAGGTTCTAATATCAGAATGGAAAAAGGGTAGTCATTTGCCACCTACCCGACCATAGCTCCAACAAGAAAGATGACTACACAACACTTACAAAAATGTTTCTTCTTCCTTGATTTTATAATAATGTACATTGTCTAAAACAACCCCTCCCTATTAACTGGGGGAAAGTTACATTTTAGAAAGAATTATGATGAAGCCAATACCAACAAAAGCACAACAAATACAAGTGGATGCTCATTAATTCAACACTAATTTATTGATAAGCTACCATTAAATTATATCTGAGATTATAGGTTGGAAAAAATATTGCATTCTCTCTCTGAGAACAATATGATAAACATATACAAACCACACACATGTACACATTTTCAAATTTAATATATTTTCAGTAACTGTTGATACTTTTAAGTTAAATTTTGATATTCTTATTTTAAATGTTATAGAAATAAATGTAATATAAAATGAAATAAAATCAAGTACATTTGCCCATTTAAAGCATTGCAATTCATTATCCAATTGTGAATTGATTAATGTGCAAAAGGAAATACAGTAAGCAGTTTATAAATATTAAAAACATGTATTTTGCTGCAAAAAAATGAGGAAAAATTAATTTATTAACCAAGGAGCTAAAAAGTTAAGACAGAGAAAATGAATGAAAAAAAAGAATAGGGATAAGTTGAGTAAATATCTGTATCCTTCAAAAGATAAAATGACTACGGGACAATCGTCTAAGTGAGCAAAGTGAAGTGAGGTCATGAGCAATTACATAGAGCAATACAAAAACAAGTTGATTAAACTCATCTCTGCCTTACGAGAAACTAGCTTAACTACTGTGATAGTTTGAATAGAGTTAAAATTCAGAGTAGAAGGCGCTGCCTTGGTGATGCATGCATGAGGCCTGTGTTTAGTCAGGAAGATATCTGACCACATTCTGTTGAGACACAATGTTCTGTCTTCCATGTACAAAGTTAAAGTCTTAAGAATAGTAACTGTTTTAGCTTTCATGTATTTGTATACAGAGTGGCTAAACTATTGAATACACATTTGAGAAATGGAAAAACTTAAATAAATAATTAGAATTCTAATATTTTATGGAAGTGTCACAAATGGACCAAAAGTCTAAAATCAATCAATGTAAAATTGAGTCTCCCTATTTAACACAGATTTGAAGAGCAATGATTCAGGAAGTGTCATGCCATGAATTGTGTTAGAAACACAAATACTGAAAAACATTTAAACATAAAATATTTTGAAACCAAAGACATTTCATCTGTTAAAAAATTTCCTGAAGCAAATTTTCGAGTTTTCAGTTATTAGTAAAATATTTTATGTGCAAGAAAATCTAACTAGTCCCTGGCAGGTGGCTCAGTTGGTTAGAGTGTCGTCCCATACACCAAAAGGCTGCAGCTTCCATTACCAGCAGGGCACACATCTAGGTAGCTGATTCGATCAATTGTTGGGAAGCAACTGATCCATGTTTCTCTCACTCTCTCAAAAACAATTAAAAAAACATATTCTTGGATGAGGATTAAAGGAAAAAATAAAGAAAATCTAACTAGTGATATATCTGTCCTAATTTTATCTTTTGTATTTTATAATACCATTACATAACACTGAAATTACTTCTGATGTATAGAATAAACAGCCCAGAATTAAACTAGAATGTAAGTATTAAAGGTAAAAATCATCAAAACAGATACGCAGTCATCTATACCACTAAATGGAATCAAGTGGGCAAGGCTAACCTTCATGTTATGGTGAGAGAAGCAACACATCTAAATATTCTGAAAGTGGAGAAAACTGAAAGCACCGATTAGTGATTGTTTATGATAATTATTGTGCTTAAAGTTGGAAAAACGAGGTAGGGACAGTCCAAAATGTTGAAACCTTGCAAATAAAGGGGATTGAAAAACAATTTCAATATTAAGGCGTTTTTAACATTTTACTCTCCAGAATCACAGCTTAAAAATCTGTATAAATCTGTTGTTTTGTAATGGCCCATCCTAGAACCCACCCCATTCTTCCAATTGAGCATGTTGCCACCTCTCATAGTATCCTATATAATAAAAGCCTAATATGCTAAGTGTTTAGTTGACCGTTCAACCAATCAAAGTGTAATATGCTAATGATATGTTATGGTGATTCAACTGCTTGCTATGACATGCACTGACCACCAGGGGGAAGACACTCTTACTGGTAAGTTAGCTTTCTGCTGGGGTCCAGTCGATCCCGACTGAGTGACATGGGCTGGACATGCCCTGGAGCCCTCCCAGGGTCTCTCCCTGGCCCCGATCATGCACTGGTGGGGTCCCTTGGCCTCGCCTGCACTCTCTTGCAATCCGGGATGCCTCAGGGGATGTCTGTTTCAGCTGGATCACACAGGCCAGGCCAAGGGACCCCACTGGTGCACGAATTTGTGCACTGGGCCTCTAGTCACTTTATGTTGTCCTAGCAGCAATAATTAAATTCCCAGCAGCTCTAGAGGCACCTTCTGCCTTAGGTCTAAGGACTCTGTAAACAACAGCTGTATAACAAGTCTTTCCAGGCACTCTGCAGGGATGTGTGACTGATCTCTGTATCTGGATAAAGTGGTGCTTTTTTACTCTCTATGAAGACTAGCATGATTGGTGAAC
Organism: Plecotus auritus; assembly: GCF_963455305.1. Taxonomy (NCBI): domain Eukaryota; kingdom Metazoa; phylum Chordata; class Mammalia; order Chiroptera; family Vespertilionidae; genus Plecotus; species Plecotus auritus. Next base: position 31,468 of record NW_027664294.1, on the reverse strand, counting down.
CAATACCCCCACAAGGAAATACTCATACCTTAGAACCAACATTAAGTTCAAACTACTTTTTTTCAAATTATCTAGAAACACTAGAAAAACAAAAGCACTTCTTTCTTTCCAAAAGATTAAATAAAACTTTTTCACAAATATCTTCTTTTGTATTGCTTCTGCAGCTACACACTCTTTCGTCTTCATCTTCTGAAGTAAGACATTCTCTGATTTTCCTGGTGTGAACTAACAGGGACATTTTAGGTTTGCCTCATGCTTACCCATTTACAGCAGTATTTGCCATTCATTTTCTTTTGTACCCAGTAGTCCAGTTTCACAACCTTGAAGCACTTAGACCCTATTTCCCCAAAAGTTGGTCTAAAAAGCCCCAGCTTTGCTCTTCTGTGATGTGTTCCGATGAAGCCAAATGGAAACACAAGGTTGAAGCCTCATCAGCACCGGCCTGTGCTGTTTTTCTCTGCAGTAAGACCATAAAAGCCAACCTGCACTGGTTGAAATGGGTATTTTAGTAAGTGACAGCATCATGGTGAAGTGAGACCTCCTTAGTATGTCCCCTGAAATTGACAACCAGTCGGACATCCAGAACCCAACAAAGGTTCCTGTGCGCCCCACGCTAAAAGGTCCATGGGCCAGTACTTCCGAAGGTGGGCACATTGGAATGTGTAGGAGAGGCAGGATGAGAGGCGGGTAGAGGGGACAACGGGGACAGACCCATCACTGCAGCAAGGCTGACCCTACAGGCCCAGCAAACACAGAAGCAGTGGTTGAGTCGGGGTGCAGCTCCCACACCACAAACCAGTGCGGGGCAACTGCCAGCAGCATTCCTAACGCTCCCACCCCCCAACTCCAGACCCCTCCCCAGTTGCAGCTGTGCTCACGCCCTCACAGACCAGCAGCAGCAGCAAAGCAAAGTCTCCAGCCTCCAGGCCACAGTACCTTGCTGCCAGTGGCCATAAGGAATGAGGTAGCAGCTCAGTGGGCTCACAAACTGGCTCCCCTCAACTAGCCACATCCCCTGCCTCGGGGGGCGGGGGGTGCCCTGAGACCCAGGCAACCCGGATCCAGCACCAGGACCCACTACCCTGGTCACCCCACCTCCACTCCCATGTCCAAGGCAAAGCCTCCTACACCTTACTCACAAGCATCCTCCTCCCCAAGCTTAAGTAGTATGGGTAAGAGAAAACAAAAACTGCGCTGTTCTACCATCTACTGGATAACGAAAGAAAGACCTCAAATTATCAACCTGCTGAATTGTGGAAAGGAAAATGTTCCTAAATAAGAAAAGTGCTCACCACTTCAAATGCGCCCGCAGAGGAACAGCCCATCAAGCAGCATGGACCACCAAGGTAACAATTACGCAGGAAGACAATGACAATTCTCCAGAAAGGAACTCAAAATAATGGGTGATTGCGATATGAAGGAGAGAGAAATCAAAACAGCAGTCATGAAGAAACTCAACGAGATACAAGAAGGCAGTTCAATGAGCTCAGGAATAAAATGAATGAACAAAAGAAGTGCTTTACCAAAGTGATAAAAATTATGAAAGAACCAAACTAATTATGGAACTTAAAAGCTCCATGAATGAGATAATGAATGGATGTATTAATAACTGATACACAATGAAAGCTAGTTGCTATGTCAAGATGGCCTGACATTGCCATCTTAGTCGTCAGTCATCAAGGGCTGGCAAGATGCAGACATAAGTAAACTTCATTTAAAAATGCAAAGATATAAAATAAAAATTCAAATATTTTCTTCATTTCACTATTTAGAAAACATACAACTGCTCAGCAAGACATTTTATAAAAACTGAAATAAAAGTGCTGTAAGGAAAGTAGCAATTCAGAATGTTCTTTACATAAGAAGATGACAAAAATTTTCACTTAAAAACAGAAATTAATCAGTTTAGTATTCAAGTTTATTTAATTCATAAGAAAAGATTCTCAGAGTAGGAATCACCACTTTGTCTATTGCCTGCAAAACTATTATCAGGATTTCCACCACAAGGTGTCTCCAGGACTGGCCTCATATTAGTAGTGCTCAGCCATCTGTTTTGTTGCTCCTACAAGAAGGAGCACTTCGGTGCTGACCTCTGCTAGCTGTTTCTGAGCCCTGAGCAGACTGTAAACAGCAGATGCTAACTATTTTATTTTTCCCTGAGTGACTTGCATGTTTTTAAGTAGCCACAACAGTAAATGGAGTTTCCCATTAAATAGCATTTTAACAAAGAGAATGTGTCAGAGCAGAGCTACCCTAGTCAAGTATAGGTTCTAAACTGTTCTGGGAAGTACTGATGTTTCCAGGGAGCGGGGAGAGGGGTCCCAGCTAAGTAATCCAAAGCAGGGAGGCTGTCAGTGATGCAGTCGGCTTATCAGGTAATACTTGCTGCCTCAGGAAGGGCTGTACTTGCAAGATCCTTGAAGATGCCCTTGGACATATTTAGCAGCCACTTTGGAGATTTAAAAAAAATCCCTCAAAGACATTGCCAAGCATTGGCCTTCACCACCCTTGTACAATACACTCGTTACCTTGGGGATGTTAATCATTGACTCCATGGCATAATTTAGAGCAAGAACCTCTAAGGGAGAACAAGATAGCCTGGCTGGTGATCAAATGATCGAAAACAGCTCCAGAGGCCATTGCTTATAACATTGTTACCAAGGCGTTGGAGGTGGGATCTGCCCTTTCTGTATCCCCACACCCTCCTCCTGCAGATCACATTAATTTTAGCCACTTTGTCAATTACACTGCCCCTCACCCCTATGTTAATCTTTCCCTATTTAACATGTATGTCTGTATATAGAGTAGAAAACTATAAAGGATAGTTTGTCTAAAGGTACCCTCTAGTGATAATAACAAATGTCATAATCAAGAAAGTAAATTTACCAAGTACCAGGTTGTAATGGAGTAACTTCACCCATTGTGTTTAAGTTGTTATCGTAAATGTTTCTATTTACAGGAATTCTAACAAGCGATGTTATAATAATACTAGAGGCCCGGTGCACGAAATCCATGCACTCGGAGGGTGGTCCCTTAGCTGAGCCTGTGCCCTCTCATAGTGTGGGAGCCCTCGAGGAATGTCCGACTGACGCCTAAGCTGTCAGTGACATCCATAGCGCTGCTGTAGGCCATCAGTCGGACATCCTTAGCGCTGCTGTGGATGCAGGAGAGGCTCCCGCCACCACCGCTGCACTCGCCAGCCATGAGTGTGACTTCTGGCTGAGCAGCGCTCCCCTTGTGGGTGCATACTGACCACCGGGGTCAGCTTCTGCATTGAGCATCTGCCCCCTGGTGGTCAGTGCCCATCATAGTGACCAGTTGTTCCACCATTCAGTCTATTTGCATATTAGCCTTTTATTATATAGGATTGCTAAATTTTAGAGCTTCAAGACATTCAGCTTATAGACTGGTAGACCAGGTTAACTACATGAAAATATTAAGGGGAAAAAACTAAAGGCACATAAAACCAAAAAAGGAGGGAGATGCAACTGTCCTGGAAGAACATTTGAATGGTAAGTTTATTTACTCACATCATTTGCCAAAGTTATACTATTTAGTTAGCTTTCACGCTCCACTAATCTCATGAACCTGGCACAATAGTAATTATGTTTTAAGTTTAGAGGCTAATTACTGGGTTAAATTTATTTTCTCTGATTCTTCATTTGACTTACAAAGTTCATTTCCTTTCCAATAATTTGCTGCATTCCAATTCTTCTTGTTAGATTTGCACATATTTTTCCAATACACTTTTTGCTATCATCTTGAGAAGTTTGCAATAAAGGAGTTCTGAGTTCCAAATGACTTCTTATTGAAGCATTATGAATTCATGTTACCGCCTCTGAGATTTCTTGAGATGCTTTGTGTCTAAAGCAAATAAAAAGAATACATTTTTAAAGTAAGTATAACCTGAACAGTTACAATTGTTTTCTTTAGTTTTGAGTCAACGACTCAGAGATCAGCTTTAGGTGTGAAAAAAAGCTGACATTTAAAATATTTATCATCAATGTCCACTGAATTAAATCTGAGTTATAAAGTTAATCATTCTTCTATTAGCACCCATGTAATCTGATAATTCAAAGAATAATAGAATCAGTTTAAAATTTTTAAAGTAGAAGGATATAACAATTCAAGAGTATGGAACAATTTTTAAATCACATCCCCCCTTTTCTCTCAAATAGTCTTGTTTAACATTAACTGGTCTTAAAAATAAAATGATCCTCTACTAAGAATCATTTGGAAAGATCAATTCAGTGATAATAATGATGGGAACTGAAATACTAAAAAGGAAAAACAAATGCCACCTTCCTTCCAGAAATCTATAAAGTAAATTGCTATTAAAGGAAGTAAAGGAAAGGCAAAACTACTGTTTTTATCCAAAATGTAATTTGCAGTGAAGTGAATTATAGGACATTAAATCAATAAATTAACCTGTAAATATAAGTCGAGTTGTGTCACTTTGTCTGCTACATCCTGTGCACTTTGTTCAATCTTCAGTTTATACTTTTCTACTTCACAGTCTTCTGCCATATGCATTTCCTTATATGTTCTGAGGTTTACTACCATTTGTTTCCACTTCTTTTCTTCAGCCTTTAGTTCTTTACATTCCTTTAGAAGCGCGTCCACTGTTAACTGCTGTTGAGGTGTCTTTTCTTCATTTGAAGATGACGGTGGCAGTTTTGCTATAAGATCATCATTCTGCATGAATAAAAGGATGTAGTTTGGTTATGGAGGTGTGTTCACCAGTATGACATTTTGAAATGAGTTCAGTTGCAATAAAACATTATCTGTACGGTGGTAGAGTCTTGGAATGTGGAGCCTTGAATTAGTCAGAATCAAAACCAAAGTTCAAACGACCAGGAGTCACAAAAATACACTTATTGTTGTCGTCTTTGCCACACAACGCCTGCACTTGACTTTATGCTCCTTTTTCTATGACTGTTTCATGTCTTTCCTCCACAAAAATGACTACACGTTGCCCCTTAGTAGAAAGTCTCTTACCTCTTCCTCCATCTTAACTCTTCACAATCTTTAAAAATGTTTTAGAGATATCATATTATGGTTTTCAGAACTGTCATCCAGTGCTTCCCAAGATAAGACTTTCAAAATGAGACTAATTAATGAATCTTATAAATACCAATTCTAATGTCATAGGTCTTTTACTGAACCAGAAACATTTGATTCTAATTTGAACTGCATTCCAAGAAGAAATGATTCCCTGAATTATGGAGAAATTAAAACTCTTACTGTTAAAGTTTAGCGACATAGCACTACATTTTTTAGAACCAAAAAAGTGGGCGTGGGAGGCTTAATTCAATAATGCTATCTTGAAATTCTTTGTTACTTCCCACAAAATAAGGGAACATAGTAAACAAAACAACATCATCACCATTAACAACAAACTTGCAGGAAGGTCGGTGATACTGGTGACTGCTGTGTGACTGCTAAGTCTGGTGCCATCTGACTCTCTCCCCAGGAAGCTCACCCTGGGAACCCAGCCACCATGTTGTGAAGAACGAAGCAGCCCAGGCCACATGGTCAGTCCTCATACAGGTGCCCAGCTGAGACCGCCCCAGTGAGCATCCCGACCAAAAGCCCACTTCACCTGACAAACCCGTGAATGAACAAGCCTTAGATGGTTCCACTTCCCACCTTCAAGTCATCCCAGCTGGTGGCAAGTGGAAAAGAAATGAGCTGGCCTCACTGCAGAGTTGTGCACAAGGTAAGTGCTGCTTTAAGACACGAGGTTTGGAGGTGCTTTATTAAGCAGCAACAATTAACTGGCACAGATACTGACATTAGGAACAGAGTGCTGGTTTTCAAAACGGTGGCCGCATAGGTGGACATGTCCTGTGCCTTCTCATGGAGCAGATAGAAGGGACAACTAAGTTGAATAACATCCACCCGGAATTGGAGAATTAAACAGCTGGTGAGACAATCCATGGCCGGAAGTGACAGAGAACACCTGGAGAATGGTAGGATCGGGGATCTGGGCTGGAGAGAAAGATTCACCACCACTGGGACCAGAGGGTCAGAGAGAACTTGTGCTGCACCAAGTGTGTGTCCCTTGGGGACACGGGTAACACTCGACTGTGGGAGGGGGTCCACAGAACGGCTGGCGGGTGGGGAATCTAGATCTAAGTCCACAGCCATGAGAGGCTGCACCCAGAAAGGCAGCGGGAAGAACCACCTGAACCCGGTAATGGGGAGAGAAACTCGCAGTGGTGCGGCTGTTTCGCCTTTATGTTTTCCTTGCTTTTAACGCACTAAACCCAGTTCATAGGACCTTTCAATTACAAACACTCACCGAGGCTGCAGTGCAGGTGGAGGCTGGGGAGAGGCTGGGGAGAGGAGCAGGATAGGGAAAGGTGACCAGGGATCTGGCACTGGCACATTCCGGACCCTCCAATCCTAAGCAGCCATTTTTCTCCTGAAGAGCCAGCCCCTCCCAGCACCCACAGGGCAACTAGTGCATCCGCACCCAGCCTCGAGCTTTGCAGAGGAAACAAAGACTCTGAATAGCCTCAGGGAGCCCTTGGGAACTGGGTTGAGGTGCTATTTTGTCCCAGAAACCAATACAGCAACACCCCCACCTAAAGCCCATGTCAGAAATAGACGCTGGTGTGAATAAGAATGAAAGCAGGCAGACAAACTAAGTGGGCAGATTGGCCCCGCCTGCCTGCAACCAAGGCTGTGGAGACAGAAGCAGAGGAGCGGTGAATCACTGGGAACTTCTACACGTGCTGACTACCTAACAGGAAACTGAGAAGGGGCAGACAGAACATTAGAGAGGGGTCTTAAACCAGCCCTTATGGGACATTAAAACTGGGCTGAAACGAATGACACTTCACTTTTTCATATTTATCTTTTACTTAATTTTATTTCTTTATTATTCTTTATCCTTGTATTTTTTTGTATTATGTTTCTTCATTCCATTTTTATTTTTTATCATTTTTATCTTATTTTTTCTTTTTTCCACCCTTTTCTTCCTCACTTCTCCCTTTTTCATCCTGTTTTTCTTCTCCTATCCCTGCTATATTTTTTCTCTCTCCTCTCTTCTTACTCCCTGTTAAAAATTGATCTTCTTTATCTGCTTTATTTACATGTTATTATTATTGTAGTCTCTGTTGGCTTACTCATGTATCTAATTTCCTCTCCCCTGATTCAAGTCCATGCACCCATCTCTTTTCTTTCTTCTCTAGTCATTTTTTTATGCTTTTGTTTTTCCTCTCTTCTCTTGCTCTCTTCTCCTAATGGCTTAATTAGTTCCACTCACTAAACTCAATTCCATCTGCACTCTCCTCTATTCTTTTTTCCAAAAATAGATGAATATATAGATAGATAAGTTTTTAAAATTTTTTTTGTCATTTTCTTATCTTTTTATTTATTATTTATTGATTATTTTGTTTTTACTTTTTTTTTATCCACTCATTCTCTTTCTACCTCCTCTATACTGAACCATGGCAATTGCCCTATTCATTCAATTCCTTTACCTCACTTTCTGGATAAAAGCTCTGCCTCTACAGATTCTGACCCCCCTTTTTTTCTGGGTGTTTGTTTTTTGTATTTTTTTGGTTTATTTGTTTGTTTTGTGGTGTTTTCTCCCTATATATGTATATTTTTTCTTCTTCATTTTGCTTCTTTTTCTTTTCTCTCTTACCTTTTCTCAGTACCATATTTGTTCTATTTTCTCTCTCCTAATTATCTTTCCTCTGTTGGTCACTTTTATTGGGGTTATTGGTCTTTTGAGTACATTTTTGTTTTGTTCCCTTTGTGTCATGTATTGTCAAGCTCTATTTTATGCTATTCTGTCAATGTGGTAGACAGTGAGCCACATAACCAGACACCTGGGGAGGAGACTCCATCCTTGAATGGGACAATAACACTCAAGACACAACTATACCAGGAGAACCCAAATATCCCAAGTAAGGAGCATCTGTAGACTATCCAGCCAGAAGACCTGAGAGTTGCACCACTGGGTCCCACAAAACATCTACTATACAAGACAAACTCAAAAAAATCTGGGTGACATAGAAGTTTGATCTAATACATAGAAAAACACACACAAAGGAACAGCAAAAATGTGGAGAAAAAGAAACAGCTGACATATAAAAGAAAAGGAGGAATCACTAGAAAAGGAACTAAATGAAATGGAGGCAAGATATTTGTAAGAGAAACAATTCAGAGCAATGGTTATAAGGACACTGAAAAGGATGGAAGACAAATTCCACATGTGTAAGAATCAAGGGGAAATAAAGAAGAACCAAGTGGAAATGAAGAATGACATAGCTGCAATAAAGAACACAATGGAAAGTATCAACAGTAGAGTAGAATAAGCTGAGACTGCAGCAGTGAGCTAGAATACAAGGTAAACAAACAAACAAACACCCAAGCAGAACAGCAACTGGAAAAAAAACACACCTTAAAAGCAGGAGGAGAGCCTAAGGCAGCTATGGGACAACAGGAAATGAACAACATCTGCATAATAGGGGTGCCAAAAGAGAGGAAACTGAGCAAGGAATAAAAAACCTGTTTGAAGAAATAATGACAGAAAACTTCCCTGATATTGGGAAGAAAAAACTCACATAAGTCCAAAGCACACAGAGTCCCAAACAAGATGAACCCCAAAAGACCAACACCAAGGTACCATACATCATAATTAAATTGGCAAACACCAATGATAGAGTAAGAATCTTAAAGGCTGTCAGAGAGAGACAGAAAGTTACCTATAAGGGATTTCCCATTAGACAATCAACTGATTTCTCAACAGACACACATCGGGCCAGAAGGGAATGAATGAAATATACAAAGTGATGCAAAGCAAGGAACTGAATTCAAGAATAACCTATGCAGCAATGGTATCATTCAAAATTGAAGGGGACATCAGGAGCTTCACAGTCAAGAAAGGACTAAGTGAGTTTATTATCACCAAGCCAGCAATGCAAGAAAAGCTAAATTGACTGCTGTAAAAGGGAAAAAAAATAGGAAGGGAAGAAGAAACACAGGCACAAAAAATAAAAATGGCTACAAATAAGTACCAACCAATAATAAGTTTAAACATAAATGGACTAAATGCTCCAATCAAAAGATATCAAGTGGCTGAATGGATAAAAAATCATGATCCATAGATATGCTGTCTACAAGAGACCCACCTCAGAAAAAGGGACTCTTACAGATTGAAAGTGAAGGGATGAAAAAACATCTTTCAGGCAAATGGAAATGAAAAAAAGCTGGGGTAGCAATACTTATATATGACAAAATAGACCTCAAAATGCAGGCCATAACAAAAGATAAGGAAGGCCACTTCACAATACTAATGGGATCGGTACAACAAGAGGATATAACTCTAGTATGCACCCAATGCAGGAGCACCAAAACATATAAAAAAAAATCCTGGAAAATATCAACAGAGAGATTGACAATAATACAATCATAATAGGGGAGAAACAAAGATGGTGGCATAGGTAAACACCTGAACTGCTACCTCGCACAATAATTTCAAAAGTACAACTAAAAGACAAAACGGACATATCATCCAGAATCACAGGAAGGCTGGCTGAGTGGAAACTCTACAACTAGAAGGAAAGAGAAAAGCACACTGAGACTCAGATGAGCTGCAGAAGGCAGAGGTCCGGAGGTGTGCATGCGGGGAGGGCTGGCAACTGAGTACACGGCTGGCTTTCTCAATTGGGAGGGAGACAAAAGCTTCTGAATGTCTGAACTCCAGTTCCGGGCGAGACTCTGGGGACCCATACTCATTTGGGTAGAAACTGGACTGTCTGGCAGTGGGCGAAACTCGAGGGCGGCTTTCTGGCAGAGGTGCTTGCAGCGATCACCATGGGACACTGAGACCCAGGAGCCTCTTAGGGCAGGGCTGACAGGAAGCCATTGCTGTTTGCTCTGCCCTGAGACTCCGCCCCATCCAAGCTGAGCACAGAGACTTTTGTACATGAACAGCATGGTCCTTTGAATTCTAAACTTACCTAACTAACTGCAGCTGAGTCAGTGAGACCCAGAACATCCAAAAGAAGGCCCAAGACCCCACAGCAGCTTGCATTGCTCCACAGCTGGGCCTCATCTGGGCACCTCCAAAACCCAAACAAAGAAGAGGAATCTGCAGATCTCTCTGTAGCTCCTGCGGAGTGGCCTCAGGAATAGGCTAAATTAGAATCTCCTTGGATATCCAAGAGCCAGTGTACCCAGGGGTTAGAGTAGGACCATCCAAATTACAACTCAGATTCATAAGGAACACACTCAGGGGACAGACTCAGTGAGCACCAAAGCCCCATTGAAGCAAGTCTTATCTCATAAGGGTGTCTCCAGCACAGAAGTTCTCCCATTGTAGACACAGCTTATCCTTACAGGCAATTGGCTTGAAGGTCAATTCCTCCCAGTGATACCAACAACAATCAGGGCTTAACTACAAGATTGTGCACACAGTGCACAAAGGGGTGCACCAAGAGTGTCCACCTCAGGTAACTGGGGAGGCTGAGCCACTGGGCCCTATAGGACACCTAGCACACAAAGCCACTCTATCAACACAGGGAAGCAGCCAAAATACAGAGACAAAGAAACAGGTCACAAATGAAAGAAATGGAGGAAAGCAATGACTGGATATAGAGTTCAAAACCATGGTTATAAGGTTTTTCAAGAATTTCCTAGAAAAGGCCAATAAATTTAGTGAGACCCTCGAGGATATGAAAAAGGACCAATTAGAAATTAAGCATGCACTGACTGAAATTAAAAATAATGTACAGAGATCCAACAGCAGACTAGAGGATCCCAAGAATCAAGTCAAAGATTTGAAATACGAAGAAGCAAAAATCACCCAAGTGAAAAAGCAAAAAGAAAAAAGAATCCAAAAATATGAAGATAGTGTAAGGAGCCTCTGGGACAACTTCAAGTGTATCAACATCCAAATTATGAGGGTGCCAGAAGAAGAGAGAGAGCAAGATATTGAAAACATATTTGAAGAAATAATGACAGAAAACTTCCCCTACCTGGTGAAAGAAATAGACTTACAAGCCTAGCGCACAGAACCCCAAACAAAAGGAATCCAAAGAGGACCACACCAAGACATATCATAATTAAAATGCTAAGGGCAAAAGACAAAGAGAGAATATTAAAAACAGCAAGAGAAAAACAGTTAATTACCTACAAGGGAGCACCCATATGATTGTCAGCTGATTTCTCAACAGAAACTATGCAGGCCAAAGGGAGTGGCAAGAAATATTCACAGTGATGGATAGCAAGAACCTACAACCAAGATTACTCTACCCAGCAAAGCTATAATTTAGAATTGAAGGTCAGATAAAGAGCTTCACAGATTAAAAAAAAAAAAAAAAGCTAAAGGAGTTCATCACTGCCAAACCAGTATTATATGAAATGCTAAAGGGGATTCTTTAAGAAAAGGAAGAAGAAGAAAAAGGTGAAGATAAAAATTATGAACAACAAATACATATCTATCAACAAGTGAATCTAAAAATCAAGTGAATAAAAAATCTGATGAACAGAATAAACTGGTGAATATAATAGAATCAAGGGCACAGAAAGGCAGTGGACTGACAATTCTTGGGGGGAAAGGGGTGTGGGGGGTGCGGGAAGAGACTGGACAAAAAGCGTACACCTATGGATGAGGACAGTGCGGGGGGGGGTGGTAAAGGCAGAGGGTGGGGTGGGAACCAGGTGGAGGGGAGCTATGGGGAAACAAAATAGGAACAATTGTAATAATCTGAACAATAAAGATTTATTTTAAAAAACCAATACAATCATAGTAGGGGACTTAAATACCCCACTGATATCACTGGATAAATCCTCTAGACAGAAAATCAGCAAAGAAACAGCAATCCTAAATGACCACTAGATCAGATGGGCTTAATTGACATTTTCAGAACATTTCACCCCAAAGCCTTGGAATGTACATTCTTCTTAAGTGCACATTGGATATTTTCAAACATAGATGACATATTGGGTCATAGGCAAAGTCTCTCCAAATACAGGAAGATTGAAATCATATTAAGCATCATCTCAGACCACAATGGCATAATATTAGAAATAAACTACAACAAAAACAATAAAAAAATTCAAACATTTGGAAGCTGAATAGCATGCTATTAAGCAATGATTGGGTTACCAACGAGATTAAAGAAGAAATTAAAAATATCCTGAGACTAATGACAATAAAAACACAACAATGCAATTGCTATGGGACACAATGAAAGCAGTCCTGAGAGGGAAGTTTATAGCTCTACAGGCCTACCTCAAAAAACAAGAAAAAATGTTAATAAATCATCTAACTCTACAACTTAAAGAATTAGAAAGAGAGCAACAAGAAAAGCCCAGAAGGAAGGAGATAATAAAGATCAGAGCAGAAATAAATAACATAGAGAAAAAAAAAATACAAAAGATCAATGAAACCAAGAGCTGGTTCTTTGAAAGGATAAACAAGATTGATGAACCTCTAGCCAGGCTCACCAAGAAACAAAGAGAGAGGACCCAAATAAACAAAATCCAAAATGAAAGAGGCAAAATAACAACAGACCCTATAGAAATACAAAGGATTGTTAAAAAATACTATGAACAACTCTATTCCAACAAACTAGAGGAAATGGACATATTACTAGAAAAATACAACCTTCCAAAAATCAATCAGGAAGATTCTAAAAATCTCAATAGGCTGATAACTATGGAGGAAATTGAAGCAGTAATCAAAAATCTTCCAGCAAACAAAAGCCCAAGGCCAGACAGCTTCACAGGGGAGTTTTACCAAACATTCAAAAAAGAACTAAAACCTATCCTCAGACTATCCCCAAAAAATTAAGAGGAAGGAATACTTCCAAGCTCATTCTGTGAAGTCAGCATTACCCTAATACCAAAAGCAGATAAAGACAATGCAATGAAAGAGAATTACAGGCCAATATCTCTCATGAACATAGATGCCAAAATTCTCAACAAAATTCTAGCAAATCAGATCCAGCATTACATCAGAAAGATCATACACCATGACCAAGTAGGATTTATCCTGGGGATTCAAGGATGGTACAATATCTACAAATCAATAAACATGATACATGACATAAACAGATTGAGAGATAAAAATCACATAGTCATATCGATGCAGAAAAAGCATTTGACAGAAATCTAACACCGTTTTTTGATAAAAACCCTCAGAAAAATGGGGATAGAAGGTTCATACCTCAACATAATAAAAGCCTTATTTAACAAACCTACAGCCAACTTCATACTCAATGGGCAAAAATTAAAACCATTTCACCTAAAACAGGAACAAGACAGGGATCCCTGCTTTCACCACTCCTGTTCAACATAGTTCTGGAAGTGCTAGCCATAGCAATTACACAAGAAGAATAAATAAAAGGTATCCAAATGGGAAACTGTCCTTATTCGCAGATGACATGATACTGTACATCGAAAACCATAAACACTTTATCAAAAAATTATTAGACTTACTAAATGAATTCGGCAATGTAGCAGAATACAAAATTAAGGCCAAGACTTCTATGGCATTTTTACACACGGATAGTGAACTTACAGAAAGAGAGATTAAAAAAGCAATCCCATTTACCATCTCACAAAAAAAAATTAAGATACCTAGGAATACACTTAACTAAGGAGGTAAAAGACCTGTACTCAGAAAACTACAGGACACTGAAAAAACAAGGTAAATAGATGGAAAAGCATACCATGTTCATGGATTGGTAGTATCAACATCATTAAAATGTCCATACTACCCAAAGCAATCTATAGATTCAATGTACTCCCCATTAAAATACAAACGGCATATTTTACAGACCTAGAACAAACTCTCCAAAAATTCATCTAGAGTAAAAAAAGACCCCAAATAGCTGCAGCAATCCTGAGAAAGAAGAACAAAGTAGGAGGAATCTTACTACCAGGTATCAAGCTCTATTACAAAGCCACTGTTCTCTGATAAGAGTTTAATCTCCAAATTTACAAGGAACTCATACAACTTAAAAATTGTAAGATAAACAATCCAATCAAAAAATGGGCAAAGGACCTATATAGACACCTTTCAAAAGAGGACATACAGAAGGCCAAGAAACATATGAAAACATGCTCAAAGTCACGAATCCTCTGAAAGATGTAAATCAAAACAATGATGTACCATCTCACACCTGTCAGAATGGCTATAATCAACAAATCAACAAACAACAAGTGCTGGTGATGATGTGAAGAAAAAGGAACCCTCGTGCACTTTTGGTGGGAATGTAGACTGGTGCAGCCACTGTGGAGAACAGTATGGAGTTTCTTCAAAAGTTAAAAATGGAACTCCCATTTGACACAGTAATCCCACTTCTAAGAGTATATCCCAAGAAATCGGAAACACCAATCAGAAAGGACATATGCACCCCTATGTTCATAGCAGCACAATTTACAATAGGTAAGACTTGGAAACAGCCTAAGTGCCCATCAGCAGATGAGTGGATTAAAAAACTGTGGTACATCTACACAATGGAATACTACGCTGCTATAAAAAAGAAGGAACTTTTACCATTTGCAACAGCATGGGTGGACCTGGAGAGCATTATGCTAAGCTACATAACCCAGTCGGAGAAAGATAAATATGATATGATGTCACTCATTTGTGTAATATAATGAACAACATAAACTGATGAACAAAAATAGATCTAGAGACAGAGAAACAGCAAACAGACCATGAAACCCCAGAGGAAATGCACGGAGGGTAGGGGTGTGTGGGGCAAGAGATCAACCAAAGGACTTGTATGCATGGATATTAGCATAATCAGTGGAAATGGACATTGGGGCAGTGGGGACTTGTCCTGGGGGTGGGAGTGGCTGGGGAGGGGTCGATGGGGGAAAAAGAAGACATATGTAATACTTTAAACAATAAAAAATAAAATAAAATAAAAACAGAGTGCTGACACTAAAAAAGAAACACACACACATGTTGGGAGTGCCTTTAAACTGGAGGTGGATGGAACCTGACATAACGTAGAGAAGCATGAGAATAAAAACCAAAAGGGCCTCCAGGAAATGGTGAGTGGAAGCCTGAGGGCCCCTGAGGAGGCTGACAGCAAGGTCTTCTGGACAAGTGAATAAAATGACACTGAAACGAGGATGACAGGGATTCTTGCTAGGAAGCAGGTGTAAGTGAAATCGATGAGAAAGATAATCTAAAGAAAGACAATCCTATATAATAAAAGCCTAATATGCAAAATGACTGAACAGCAGAATCGTTGGCGAGGGCGGAACTGGCAAGTGGGCAGTGCCAGGCCAACCAAGGTGGGTTCCAGAGGGCAGAGTGAGGGGACTGTGGTGGCAACCAGCAGCGGTGAAGGGGTTATTGGGGGGGCGGGCCTGGCCGCTCGCCTGCCAGTGCTGTCCCCCATTGGCCCACCGGTCGCCTCCTGCAGAGGTAGGCCAGACTGTGGCTTAGGCCCCTGAGGGCTCCCAGACTGTGAGAGTGTGAAGGCCAGGCTGAGGGAACCACCCTCCACCCCAAGGGCATGAATTTCTGTGCACCGGGCTCTAGTTAAATATGAAAGAAACAGGACTTAAGGATTTCAAATATCCATTTCCCGTTTATAGCTTCTCCCACATGTCCAATTGTCATATAATTCTATACTAGAGGCTCAGTGCTCGAAATTTGTGCACGGGGGAGGGTCCCCTCAGCCCAACCTACACCTGGTCCAATCTGGGACCCCTTGGGGGATGTTTGACTACCAGTATAGGCCCGATCCTGGGGACTGGGCCTAAACTGGCAGTCAGACATCCCTCTTACAATCTGGGACCACTGGCTCCTAACTGCTCACCTGCCTGCCTGCCTGGTCGCCCCGAACTGCCCTCCCCCCCCCGCCTGCCTGGTCACCTCTTATTGCCCCCCCTGCCAGTCTGGTTGCCCCCAACTGCCCCCCCCCCCCGCCAGCCTGGTCGCCCCTCACTGCCCCCACTACCAGCCTGGTTGCCTCAACTGCCCCCCCCCCCGGGCCTGGTTGCCCCATGCAGCCTGCTGTTGGGTCGCTTGGTTGCCCCTCACTAACTCCCCTGCCAGCCTGATTGCCCGCCCCATGCAGCCTGCTGCTTAGTCATTGGTCACCCCTTACTAACCCCCCTGCTGGCCTAGTTGCCCCACGCAGCCTGTTCAGTCATCTGTTCGGTTGCAATGGTCGCTTAGACTTTTATTATTATAGATAATAAAAGCCTAATATGCAAATTTGCCCATTGGGCGGTCATTTGACTGGGAGTTCGACGGGGAGACTAGGAGTTTGACTGCGCACTATGACGTGGGGCTGCAACCTCTCACTGGCTACCTGGGGGTAGGGGTGATGGGGACTGAGGTGCGGTGAGAATGCGGGGTTCCACCAAGCTCGTTCTCACTCCCCCTGCTACCCACCACCGGGACACCAGGGCTTACACACTGGGGAAGTCCCCGTGCTCAGGTGCCAGGTGCCCGCAAGGAGCCCACACCGCACCCACATGGTGTCTTCCGAGTGAGCCAGCCACAGCGCCTGGACCACAGGGGCCGGTCAGGCTCCCCATGGGTTAATGCAGGAGCTGGTCTGCAAGGCCAGCTGAGGGAGCGCACGCTGCTCGCCCGGCTTTTGTGTGGCACCACTGGGCAGCACAGATGCCTATGCTGTGCCCTGGCCTGTGGGGTCCAGCCATGCTCACTGCATCTTTGTGTGGGGACTTGGGCACTGTGACTCAGGCAGAAGGGGGCATGCCGGGACCTGGGGCCCAGCTGCTGCTCAGGGCCTGGGGGTCAGCACGGACCTGCCTCTCCATGCCAGACACTTGCACTTTAATTGCCAGCCAGGCCTAGGGACCACACCGGTGAACAATTTTGTGCACGAGGCCTCTAGTGCTAAAATAAAGAAATGGCTTCTGGGCTAACATCAAATCCAGGGTGTCCAGGAAGACATGGTCTAAGGATAAAGCCAAGACTTATAAAACCCTTAAGACCTCAGAAACCTTTAGGTGATGCCTCAAAGGATTTTCAGAATGTAAGAATTTTAAAGGCACTGTCCTAAAACACATCCAGAAAGCCCCAGGTGAAGAGCTTATCTGAAAACAATTTGTGAGGTGGCTTTTCAAATGGCATGAACTGCAATGTTATTTAGTAGAAAACAAAGCCTCTTGACTTCTATGAAGAATGATGCACAATTCTCAACTTTCCTAAGGGTAAATATAAAAAAATATGTACAAATTGCAGAATAAAAGCCAGGGTTTAAGATATAAGTGCACTATAAAGATAATACAATTATAATAAACTAGAAGCCCGGCACACAATTAAATTGTGTGGGTAGGGTCCCTAGGCCTAACCCAGTGGTCGGCAAACTCATTAGTCAACAGAGCCAAATATTAACAGTACAATGATTGAAATTTCTTTTGAGAGCCAAATTTTTTAAACTTAAACTTCTTCTAACGCCACTTCTTCAAAATAGACTCACCCAGGCCGGGGTATTTTGTGGAAGAGCCACACTCAAGGGGCCAAAGAGCCGCATGTGGCTCACGAGCTGCAGTTTACCGACCACTGGCCTAACCTCCTGCGATCAGGGCCATCTTCTGCCCATTTGCCAGTTCCCAGGCCTAACGCTGCCTCTGCCGCCGGGCGTCAGGCCATTGGGATCACCAGCTCATCTCTGGCTACTCCGGGGCTCAGGCCTGCGGGAAAGCGGGCACTGGAAACTTCACCTCCATGTGCGTGCACTGGGCCGGCCGCCGATGGAACGTGCTGCCTGCTTTGGGCCATTCACATGGGCGCCGCTGCCACAGCTGCTACTGCCACTGCTGCTGGGGCTAGAGGCACTGACGGAGGCTGCGGGGCATGCCCGTGACCTACCCACCCTGGCATGAGTGGCCCCAAGTGGGCAGCGCATTCCGTCAGTGGCCAGCTCAGCGCACATGCATGGAGGTGAAGTTGCCGGCTCCTGCTTTCCCGCAGTCCTGAGCTCCCTGCAGCCTGGGATGAACTGGTGACCCCAGTGGCCTGACAGCCAGCCTGGTCCTCCCACCACCCAACCCGATTTCCCTGATCACCATCGCTGACCCATTGGAGCCTGTGGGACTGGAGGAGGGACCAAAAGGTCAGCAGTTCAGCCTGCTCGCCAGTCCCCAGTCCTGCCCCGCCCCCTCTCAGGGTTGGGGGGAGGGACCGAGAAGTGGTCAATGCCACTTCATGGCGACTGGTCATTTGGTCATTATGGTCGTTCGGGGCACTGGCTTTTTATATATAGATTAATCACAATGAAATACACAAGAAAGCTGCCATGAAAAGTGGTACCCTAAAATACTTTATATTATTTAACCAGCTATAGATTAACTGATGACAGGTTAAATTTCATACATACTTGACTTCTGCTTTGATCTAGTTTTTTCTTGATATCTTGTTTCTTATCTTCCAAATGTATATGATGACGTGATTCAATCTCCAGAAAAACCTCTATTGTAGATAGCTTTTTTTTGGTATCAGCCAGTTCTTGTTGACATTGTCTCATGACTGCCTAGTAAGATATTTCTGTTACTGATTTTATAAATCACCTTATTTTAAATTATGTTAATAATTGACTAATGACTGTATTATTCTCCATACAAACAACTATTAATCTACTTTTGCCCCACCCTGGATGTATCTTGTTAGAGTCATATATTATTATCATAATGTTATGACAATAATCTATGACTGGAGAAATATCACCAGCTACATCAATTCACCTTCTTTTCCTCATATGGACATGCTCATGTTTGCTTAATCAGGTTAAAGTCACAGAAAATTTAATCCTCCTGCCTCATCAGACAGCTGATTCAGCCCCACTCTCAATCCCCCTCCACCATAAATCTCAAAGCTTTACAATCTACTGACATCTCAAAGAGAAATGGGCATGCAGATGGATCAAGTAGTTGTAAATTCAATATTATGAAAAGTTTTCTCTATTTTTTAACCAGAGGCTTCAATTAACTTCAGAGTTCCTCACATATTCAATCTCCTGCTCAAATCCTCCCAATAGGTTCCTAACTTAGAAGTCATTCCAATGGCCTTCAAGGTCCTAGGGCAGTGGTCGGCAAACTCATTAGTCAACAGAGCCAAATATTAACAGTACAATGATTGAAATTTCTTTTGAGAGCCAAATTTTTTAAACTTAAACTTCTTCTAACGCCACTTCTTCAAAACAGACTCGCCCAGGCCGTGGTATTTTGTGGAAGAGCCACACTCAAGGGGCCAAAGAGCCGCATGTGGCTCGCGAGCCGCAGTTTGCCGACCATGGTCCTAGGTAACCAGGCCTTCACCTCCCTCCCTGCTACACATAAACCCTGCCACCCCTCACTAATCTGAAATGGAGATCCAATGCCAAGTTAATAAATCACAGAGAGCTACAATTCTCTCTGTCTTGGACAAACTTATCTCCAAATGATAGTAATTAGGCCTCAAAGTGAGAAACATGAGCACATTATTTGTAAAAGTATTCAAAGAAAATTGTAAATAGTAGTGGAAAGATTAAATCAGATATAGATTTGCTAAAATTCATCATATTTGTCCCAAATTATGATTTAATGAAAAGTAGATGCTTTTAAAAGAGCTGAGAGGTCATATGAATATATTACTTGAGACTGAAATATTTCCAAATTTAATTAAAATTGGTATAAATAAAAATAACATTACACCAACTAAAATGTATAAGATGCTACTGAAGGAAAGGTACTATATGATATAGGATCTACATTTCAGTTCATCTGAGAAATCTGAATTTAGCTGTCAAATTAATCTATTTAATTGAATTTTAATTTCAAAATACTCATTTTAGGTAGCGCATTTCCATTTATCTACTTCCTAATTGTTTTAAATGTGGTGACAGAAAGGTTAAAATTATTATTCTGTCAATATAAGACTAAGTTATTAATATAAATCTATATCTATTAATAATCTATAACGTAACCTCTTAAAATTTCATGGGCAGCACAATGTCTTTACTCAAAACAAAGCACCTCTCACGTCTAATGTTCACCTACTGGATACAATGGATATAAAGTATACATTTTAAATGTGTGTGTGTGTGTGTGTGTGTGTGTGTGTGTGTTTGTGTGTATGTATATTTCAGAGAAGAAGGGAGAGGGAGATAGAAACATCAATGATGAGAGAGAATTATTGATTGACTGTCCCTTGCACACACCTACTGGGGACTGAGCCAGCAACTGGGCATGTGCGCTTGACCGGAACTGAACCTGGGACCATTCAATCCTCAGGCCAATGCTTTATCCACTGAGCCAAATCAGCTAGGGCTATAATCTTTACATTTTTAATATTCAACTAGATTCAACATTTAGCCATCATCAAATATTACTCTGAATTTTCTCTTAGAAAATTTGAAAAATACTTATCTGTCTGGATACTTACATTTCTTTCTCCATTATCATTTTCATACTGATGTATTCTTTCTTTAAAATGATGCCATTCGTTGATTAACTCCTTAATTATTTCATGCAGCATAAGAACATAATTTTCATGATCAAATATTTTTATGGTATCTGGAATCTGATCTTGGACGTTAATTGCTGTCTTTTCTTCTCTGTCAGCTTTGTTGGGAGCCTGATCCAGTTGCTGTCGAATCAGCATAATTTCAGTCTCTAGGTGAGATAGCCTCTCCACTAAGGATTCCTGCTTTCCAATGTCTTTATCTACTTGCCCTTGTTCCTTTTGATTCACGTGTTCAGTTTCCTCCGTTTGACACTGTTTTTGACTGAGGTCTCTTTCTACACCTTCTAAAACCAATGTCCTTTCTTTGAGAGCATCTCTTGTGTGATGAAGCTCAATTTCTAAGCTATTGTTTTTACTTTCCACTTCACAAAGTCGTTGAGAAAGAATCTCATTGTTATGTTTTAGGTTAGACATATCAAAATTCATTTTGTCCCACAAAGAAAACCATTCATCTCTAGATCTCTGGAAAGCAAGTTGTAGGTCTCTTTTTGATGTCTGACAATGCTCATGATCCTGTACAGCAGTAGCCAGTCTACACTGATATGATTCAACTTTTGCTTCCAGTCTTATTCTGTTTTGTTGTTCATTCTCCAGTTTACACTTTAGCATCATAAGCTCAGCTCTCAGAGCTTCAAGCTGTGCATTGTGTTGAAATACTGTTTCTCTTATTGTCTTTTGAAGATGGTCATTCTTTTCTTTGTCAATTGCAATGTCCTCAAAATATTTTTTTCCCATTTCCAGGGACTGTTTTTTTACTGTGTCTATTTCCAGTCTTAGCTTGGCAATTTCATCCCACAACATGCGATTTTCATACAATAGACTTTTTTCTTTTTCAGAACTCTCAGAAACCTAAGTAACACAAAGGAGCCTTTTAGCTAAAACATTGAAATGACATGTCATGATAGCCTCTGAAATTAAAGAGTAACCCATGTTTATAATAAAAAGTTCCAGTAAGTGGATATCCCACTGGAAAACAATAGACTTGGATCCAAACATCTAACTTTATACAAGCATAAATTCTCCAAAGTTCAAAAATGTAATATAATACGATGAATTTTTTAAGTGGAAAAAAAAGACCACAACAGAATTTTTAGAGTCTCAGAATTAGAAAGGGTTTTTCTAAATCATCACAAGCCCAGAATGCATTTAAGTAAAAGATTAATAACTTTAATTACACTTACAAATTGAGATTACAGTCTAAACATATAGCTATCCCACAGTAATAGTATTAACCATGCATATATTAGGATAAACTAAATTTCCTAAAATTATTTTCCCCCCAATATTATCCCATAGATATTCTACTTTTCTAATACTTTCATAGTTAGTTATACAAACTACCTCTACTAATAACTGATAATCAAGCATTTTCCTAAGCACTTCTACATCCATCAATGAACTCATTCAGTTATCAAAATCAGGAATGGAGGGGTTAAAAACATAAGCAAGTTCAGGATTTTCCCCAGGTTTTCAGACTCTACAATTAGTGCTCTTGCACCAATCTTGTCTATGTAGACATGGAAACACAAAATAAGCCTATGTTTCAAAAAAACAAATGGTGAATAATATAAAATTTACAGAGGTATTTTTATTTTTTTATTTTAATAAATCTTTATTGTTTAGATTATTACAATTGTTCCTCTTTTGTTTCCCCATAGCTCCCCTCCACCTGGGTCCCACCCCACCCTCTGCCCTTACCTCCCCCACACTGTCCTCATCCATAGGTGTACGCTTTTTGTCCTGTCTCTTCCTCACCCCCCACACCCCTTCCCTCCCCCCCCCCCGAGAATTGTCAGTCCACTCCCTTTCTATGCCCCTGATTCTATTATATTCACCAGTTTATTCTGTTCATCAGATTTTTTATTCACTTGATTTTTAGATTCACTTGCTGATAGACATGTATTTGTTGTTCATAATTTTTATCTTTACCCTTTTCTTCTTCTTCCTCTTCTTAAAGAATACCCTTCAGCATTTCATATAATACTGGTTTGGTGGTGATGAACTCCTTCAGCTTTTTCTTATCTGTGAAGCTCTTTATCTGACCTTCAGTTCTGAATGATAGCTTTGCTGGGTAGAGTAACCATGGTTGTAGGATCTTGCTATTCATCACTTTGAAAATTTCTTGCCACTCCCGTCTGGCCAGCATAGTTTCTGTTGAGAAATCAGCTGACAATCATATGGGTGCTCCCTTGTAGGTAATTAACTGTTTTTCTCTTGCTGCTTTTAATATTCTCTCTTTGTCTTTTGCCCTTGGCATTTTAATTATGGTGTGTCTTGGTGTGGTCCTCTTTGGGCTCCTTTTGTTTGGGGTTCTGTGCGCTAGGCTTGTAAGTCTATTTCTTTCACCAGGTAGGGGACGTTTTCTGTCATTATTTCTTCAAATAGGTTTTTAATATCTTGCTCTCTCTCTTCTTCTGGCACCCCCATAATTCGGATGTTGGTATGCTTGAGGTTGTCCCAGAGGCTCCTTACACTATCTTCAAATTTTTGGATTCTTTTTTCTTTTTTGCCCGTTCTGGTTGAGTGTTGTTGTGTTTTTTTTTTGTTTTGTTTTGTTTTGTTTTGCTTCTTTGTATTTCAAATCTTTGGCTTGATTCTTGCAGCCCTCTAGTCTGCCGTTAGGTCTCTGTATAATATATATATTTTTTAATTTCAGTCAGTGTATGTTTAATTTCTAGTTGGTCTCTTTTCATATCCTTGAGGGTCTCACTCAATTTATTGGCCTTTTCTAGGAAATTCTTGAAAAACCTTATAACCATGGTTTTGAACTCTATATCTAGTTGTTTGCTTTCCTCCATTTCTTTCATTTGTGACCTGTTTCTTTGTATCTGCATTTCCCTGCTTCCCTGAGTTGGTAGAGTAGCTTTGTGTGCTAGGTGTCCTATAGGGCCTAGTGGCTCAGCCTCCTTAGTTACCTGATGTGGACACTCTTGGTGCACCCCTTTGTGGACTGTGTGCTCAGCCTTGTTGTAGTTAAGTCTTGATTGTTGTTGGTATCACTGGGAGGAATTGACCTGCAGGCCAACTGGCTGTGAGGATCAGCTGTGTCTACGCTGGGAGAACTTCTGTGCTGGAGACACCCTTATGAGACAAGACTTGCAAAATTGCAAAAGCCTCTGTGCTCAGCTTGGATGGGGCAGAGTTTCAGGGTTGAGCAGACAGCCTTGGCTTCCTGTCAGCCCTGCCCTATGAGGCCCCTGGCTCTCAGTGTCCCTTGGTAATTGCTGCAAGCACCTCTGAGAGAAAGCTGCTCACGAGTTTCGCCTGCTGCCAGACAGTCCAGTTTCTCCCCGAATGAGTCTGGGTTCCCAGATTCTTGCCTGGAACTGGAGTTCAGTGCAGTCGGGAGCTTCCGTCTCCCTCCTGCTTTAGAAAGCCAGCCACGCATTCTGCCACCCGTGCACTCAGCAGTCAGTCCTCTCTGCGTGCGTCTGCCTTCAGACCTCTGCCTTACACCGCTTCCCTGAGTCTCAGTGTGCTTTCTCTTTTTCTGACAATCCAGATTCTCCCCGAATGAGTCTGGTTTTCCAGACTCTTGCCCGGGACTGGAGTTCAGCACAGTCGGGAGCTTCCGTCTCCCTCCTGCTTTAGAAAGCCAGCCTTGCACTCAGTCGCCAGTGCACTCATGCACCTGTCCTCTCCGCGTGTGCATCTCCATAACTCAGCCTTTTGCAGCTCCCCTGTGTCTCAATGTGCTTTCCTCTTTCCTTCTAGTTGTAGAATTTCCATGCATCCAGCTTTCCTGTGGTTCTGGATGGTCTCCGTTTTGTCTTTTAGTTGTAGTTTTGATATCGTTGCGTGAGGCAGCAGTTTAGGTGTTTACCTATGCCACCATCTTGGTTTCTCCTACAGAGGTATTTTTAGAAAACCATGAGATTATTTGTTGCTTCAATAACTTTTATTTCTTGTTCATGATGTTTAGAGTAGTATTAAACGTGAAATGGGGGAGAAACCAAGATGGCAGCATAGGTAAACACCTGAACTTGCTGCCTCGCACAACCACTTCAAAACAGCAACCAGAAAACAAAACAGGTATCATCCAGAACCACAGGAAGGCTGGCTGAGTGGAAATTATACAACTAGAAGGAAAGAGAAAAGCACATTGAGACTCGGAGGAGGTGCAGAGGTGCAGAAGTGAAGTGCAGAGGTACGGAGGTGCGCAAACGTGACAAGGGCTGGCAACTGAGTATGCTGCTGTCTTTTTCTATTGGGAGGGAGATACAAGCTTTCGACTGCTCTGAATTCCAGTTTGGGGTGAGTGTCTGGGGACCCAGACTCATACAGGGAGAAACTGGTCTGTCTGGCATCAGGCAGAACTTGAGGGCGGCTTTCTCTAAGAGGTGCTTACAGCAATCATTATGCCGCAGTACACAGAGACACGGGACCTCTTCCAGTCAGGGCTGACGATCAGCCATTGCTGTTTGCTCCACCTTGGTGATTCCCTGAGACCCCACCCCACCCAATTTACAACCCCACCCAAGCTGTACACAGAGGCTTTTGCATGTGAATGGCCTGGCACTTTGCAATCTGAAACCTAACGTACTGAAGCTGGGTCAAAGAGCCCCAGAGCCTCCAAAGGAAGACCCAAGGCAGGCTAGACAGAAGCTTGCATTGCTTCATAGCTGGGCCTCATCTGGGCACCTCCAAACCCCAAAGGGAAGGAATCTGCAGATCTCTCCATAGTTCCTGCTGGGTGGCCTCTCTACTTGGATATCCAAGAGCCAGTGTACCCAGTGGTCAGAGAGAGACCGTTCAGACTACAACTCTTCAGATCCATAAGAGACACACTCAGGGGCAGGCTCACTGAGCGCCAAAGCCCCACTGAAGCAAGTCTTGCCCCATAAGGGTGTCTCCTGCAGAGAAGTTCTTCCATTGTAGACACAGCTGATCCTCACAGCCAATTGGCCCGTAGGTCAATTCCTCCCAGTGATACCAACAACAATCAAGGCTTAACTACAACAGACTGTACACACAGCCCACAAAGGGGTGCACCAAAAGTGTCCACCTCAGGTAACTGGGAGGCTGAGCCACTGGGACCTATAGGACACCTAGCACACAAAGCCACACAGTCAACACAGGGAAGCAGCCAAAATGCAGAGACAAAGATTCAGATCACAAATGAAAGAAATGGAGGAAAGCAAATGACTGGATATAGAGTTCAAAACCATACTTATAAGGTTACTCAAGAATCTTCTAGAAACTGCCAATAAATTTAGTGAGACCCTCAAGGATATGCAAAAGGACCAACTAGAAATTAAGCATACACTGACTGAAATAAAGAATAATATACAGAGATCCAACAGTAGACTAGAGGATCCCAAGAATCAATTCAAGATTTGAAATATGAAGAAGCAAATAACACCCAACCAGAAAAGCAAAAAGAAAAAAAATCCAAAAATATGAAGATAGTGTAAAGAGTCTCTGGGACAACCTCAAGCGTACCAACATCCAAATTATGGGGGTGCCAGAAGAAGAGAGAGAGCAAGATATTGAAAACCTATTTGAAGAAATAATGACAGAGAACTTCCCCTACCTGGTGAAAGAAATAGATTTACAAGTCCAGGAAGTGCACAGAACCCCAAACAAAAGGAATCCAAAGAGGACCACACCAAGACACATCATAATTAAAATGCCAAGAGCAAAAGACAAAGAAAGAATATTAAAAGAAGCAAGAGAAAAACAGTTAGTTACCTACAAAGGAGTATCCATATGACTGTCAACTGATTTCTCAACAGAAACTATGCAGGCCAGAAGGGAGTGGCAAGAAATATTCAAAGTGATGGATAGCAAGAACCTACAACCAAGATTACTCTATTAAGCAAAGCTATCATTCAGAACTGAAGGTCAGATAAAGAGCTTCACAGATAAGAAAAAGCTAAAGAAATTCATCACTGCCAAATCAGTATTGTATGAAATGCTGAAGGGTATTCTTTTAGAAGAGGAGGAAGAAGAAAAAGGTAAAGACAAAAATAATGAACAACTATGTGACAACAAATACATATCTATCAGCAAGTGAATCTAAAAATCAAGTGAATAAAAAATCTGATGAACAGAATAAACTGGTGAATATAATAGAATCAGGGGCATAGAAAGGGAGTGGACTGACAATTCTCGGGGGGAAAGGGGTGTGGGAATAGACTGGACAAAAAGCGTACACCTATGGATAAGGACAGTGTGGGGGGGCAGTAAGGGCAGAGGGTAGGGTGGAACCCAGGTGGAGGGGAGCTATGGGGGTAAAAAAGAGGAACAACTGTAATAATCTGAACAATAAAGGTTTATTAGTAAAAAACAAAACATGAAATGGGGTGTATACACTGAACTACTTTACTAGGAATAAAATACTTACCAATAAATTATCACTAAATATATATTATGGCCTGCATTCTCTTCTGAAGTCCCTTGTATTAAAATGGGATACTACTTAGAACAAATTGTTTATTTTCTCAAAAGTAGAAGAATGGCATCTAATATATGATCTCTGAACCTGCTATACTTTCCTCCGTACCATCACTGGAAGTGAAAACTAACCTCTATATTAATATATCAAGGCAATAAAATCACTGCCAAAACCTGGAACATCTGTTGTTAGTAGCAATACCTTTGAGATCATGGACAACACAACAATTCTTATGGAAAATATTAAAAGCCTTCTCTTTGGATGAGGCCATTGTGAATGTCACTACTTGAGACAAACGGATTTGGATTAGCAATATCATTTTATCCAATGGACCCAAAAAGCCATCTCTCTCTCTCTTTTTCCCTCTCCCTCTCCCTCTCCCTCTCTCCCTCTCCCTCTCTCTCTCTCCCTTTCTCTCTCTGTCTATCACACACACACACACACACACACACACACACACACACACACACAGATATGCTTTTTAAATCCTTTATAGTTTCCATATGTACAGTATTGGTTTTTTAAATATATACAAACTAACACATACACACATTTGAAAAAGACTAAATAAACTATCTCAGAATTCATTTTCTTATGAGCTATTTCTATCACCTTTGGTTTTCGAAAGTATTTGGTCAGAATTCCATCTTGTAATTTGCTGGCATTCTGTTCTTGAGAAAGTTGTCTCTGAGTGTAATTGTGCTCTTCTACAACCTAGGGACACATTTCATTTAGTTTTCGGTCTCATTTCATTGAAAAAAAGTCCAAAGCTTAAGAGCAGTACCTTAAACAAACTGTGAAAAGGGTGTAGCCTTTTAAAGTACAAGGATCTTTCCTTTACATGAAAAACTAAAATTGTAAGTGATAGCTACATTTGTCATAGAGCAAAACTACAGTATTCTGAAATAAAATTTCTTTATGAACATTTGACTAGTTCCATCACAGTCTCAAGGGAATTTAGCCTGTATGTTAACATTTTTTATGATCCAGAATTAACATTTATGTTAATGGGTAGGCTCGATTTATTTTCTATTTCTTCATTTAGAAAACATTCACAGAGCATCTATTAGATGCCAAGGATAATAATAAGGTAATAATAATTTAAATCATAAAGGTCACAGTTCACATTTTAAATAAGAACATTTTTTTTGGTTTGTTTTAAATCAATAGTATACATTAAGTGACAGGGATATAAATATTGATTAAGTACTGTTAGAAATAAGAGATTTTCCCCAAAGATAAATTTACCTCTTTCTCTCTTATAATCGCCAGTGTGATATTTTGTGCTCTAATGGTGGTTTCAAGTTGTGGGTTCATTTCAACTTCTTTAATAGAGTGCTCTTCTTTCTTTCTTAACTGCACCCTATCTTTTTCACATAACAGATCTCCTTTGTGTCTCTTCTTTATTTCTTCTCTTAAGGTAAATCTGCAGTTAAATATAACCAAAGATGTGATCGACATAAGATAAACTGTTATATTATAAGATGTCTTATATAAATCTCATGGTAAACACAAAGTAAAAACCTTCAGCAGATTCACCAAAGAGAAAGAGCAGGAATCAAAGCACACTATGGAAAACCTTTAGTTCACAAAGGAAGGCAGCAAGAGAGGAAGAATAGAACAATGGAACTACAGAACAGCCACAAAACAACTAGATAGCATTAGTGAGCCGTTACCTGCCAATAATTACTTTGTGAATGGATTGAATTCTCCAATCAAAAGGCATAGGATGACTTGGGGTGGTGAACACACAATGCAGTGTATAGATGACATGTTGTAGAATGTGCACCTGAAACCTGTATAATTTTGTTAACCAGAGGCACCTCAATAAATTCAATTACAAAAAGTAGAGAATGTCTTGAAGGATTAGAATAAGACCTAACTATATGCTGCCTACGAGATACTCAATTCATTCATATTCTTAATTTTTTAAATCATCACCTGAGGATATGCCCATCGATCTTAGATAGAGGAGAATGGAAAGAGAGACAGACAGATAGAGAAACATCAATGTGAGAGAGAACATCAATTGGTTGCCTCCCATACATAGCCAAAGCAGAGATCAAACTCACAACCTAGGGAATCAAACCAATATGCCTTGACTGGGAATCAAACCAATAAACTTCTGGTATAAGGGATGGGGCTCCAACCAACTGAGCCACACAGGCCAGGGCTCAATTCATTCTTAAAGACACTTAAAGGCTCAGTGTGAAGAGATGGAAATGTTAAACTTGAACCAAACATTAGACCAATGGATATAACAAACATCTAGAGAATAGTCATACATTTAGAGAATAGTCATACATTTAGAGAATAGTCATACATTTAGAGAATAGTCATACATTTTTTATCACTCAAAGAGATAGCTGCACTCCCATATTCACTTCAGCCTTATTCACAATAGCCAAGATGTATAAACTAAGTGTCCACCAATAAATGAACGGATAAGAGGATGTGGTGTGTGTGTGTGTGTGTGTGTGTGTGTGTGTGTGTGTGTGTGTGTATTAAGTATGGGAATGTATGAGTATATGTGTGTTTATATAGTAAATCTGTACACACACACACACACACACACACACACACACACACACACACACAGTGGAATATTTCCAGGGAAAGAGAAAGAAGGAAATCCTACTGCTAGGGGCAGAAATAGAATAGTAGAGACTAGCCATAGTTATAACAAATATTAATCATGCTCTGTTAACCGTGATGGTTTTGTTCTGATTAAAGGAAACATAGTCTCATCTGTCTGGGAGTTCCTCCCAGCCCCCTTGGACTTGGCAGTTAACCTGGAAATGTGGTCCATCCTCCTTAACTACCTATTATCATGGAAAGATTAACAACCTTGTTGATGAAACAATGGCATCCCAGCCTTCATTGGTGTAATCTGTAACCATTATACCCATTTTTATTCCTTTTGATTACTTTCCCATGCCTGTAATACCCATTTTTATTGCATTTGCATCATACCCATTCCAATTTATTTTGCCTGCTTCCCCATGTAATCTTTGTATTTTTACCCCCTATAAGCAGTTGGTGTATGGGGTTGGGGTACAGAGAGAAAATGGCCCTCAGCCCCTTACCAAAGCTGGCCATGCCCCCATGGAGTAAGAGTCCCTGCTGGGGGGCGTGGCCAGCCTGAAAACAACCACAAGCCCCTCACCAAGGCTGGCCATGCCCCCATGGGGTGAGGGTCCTCGCTGGGGGGCATGGCCAGCCTGCAAACAGCCATCAGCCCCTCACCCAGACTGGCCAGGCACCCGAGCAGGAACCCCCACCCTGAAGGGGGTGTGGCCAGCTTGAAAACAGCCCTCAGCCCCTCACCCAAATTGGCCATGCTCCCCCAGTGGGTACCCTCACCCCATGCGGGTGTGGCCAGCCTGCAAACCACCATAGGCCCCTTGCCCAGGCCACCCCACGCCCCAAGGGAACCCCCACCCTAATCTGGACACCCTTCAGGGCAAACCAGCCGGCCTCTACCCGTGCACCAGGCCTCTGTCTATACTAATAAAGCGGTAATATGCTAATTAGCCTGGGAGACCTTCCAGGAGACCTTCCGGACATTCTTCTGGATAAAGCCATGGTGGCGGGGCCAAGGTAGAGGCAGTTAGAGGCCAAGTGGGGAGGACAGTTGTGGGTGATCAGGCCAGTTGGGGGGGGGCACTGTGGGTGATCAGGCTGGTGGGGAGCAGTTGGGGGTGAGCAGACCAGCAGGGGGGCCAGTTGGGGGCAAGCAGGCCATCAGTGGGGATCAGTTGGGGGTGATCAGGACAGTGCGGGGGGCAGTTTGGAGTGAGAGCAGGCCAGGAGGTGGGCAGTTCAGGCAAGCAGGCCAGTGGAGAGGGACGATGGGGGTGAGCATGCTAGCAGGGAGGGCAGTTGGGGTGAGCGGGCCAGCAGGAGGGGCTGTTGGGGGCAAGCACACTGGCATGGAGGACAGTTGGGGGTGATCAGGCTGGTGGGGGGCATTTGGGGGCGAGCAGGCTGGCAGGCAGAGTGGTTAGGGGCAATCAGGCAGGCAGGTGAGCAGTTAGGAGCCAGCAGTCCCGGATTGCGAGAGGGATGTCTGACTGTTGGTTTAGGCCCATTCCCTGTAAACTGGCAGTAGGACATCCTTCGAGGGGTCCCAGATTGGAGAGGGTGCAGGCTGGGCTGAGGGACACCCTCCCCCCCATGCACGAATTTTGTGCACGGGGCCACTAGTTAAGAATATATTCTTGGGTGAGGATTAAAATAAAATTATAACCTATATATTGTATAGTTATACAAATTACTCTCCTGGTTAAAACTAAACATTAAAACACTAAACATCAGTGGTTGAGCATCAACCCATGAACCAAGAGGCAGCAGATCAATTCCCAGTCAGGGCACATGCAGGGTTGCTGGCTTGATCCTTAGTAATGGGCCTGCATGAGGCAGCTGATTGATGATTCTCTCTAATCATTGATGTTTCTATCTCTCTTTCCCTTTCCCTTCCTCTCTTTCTAAAATTAATAAAAGCATATTAAAAAGGATATTTCTGAGAGCAATTATTAAACAATTCCTCTTGACCCAAACTTCAAAAATAAGTCTATAATTATTGAATATGAAATAGTTTT